>NW_027449971.1:0-14902 GCF_964194025.1 Convolutriloba macropyga
AATTTTGTTAATATATGTTAGAATTGTTAACAATAGTGTTTTTGATCTGATTTTCACTAATAAAAAGTAGTTTTGAATATTTTGATCATTTTTTAGCAAAAGTTTTGTGTAAATATTTTAAATTTCAGCCTTTTTCATCAAAAATTGCACGAACTAAGCTTCTTTGGTCCACTTTGAATAAATTTGCCGAAATTTTCAAAACTAAAAACCACTTACACAATCTCTTTGAACTCCAAGGACAGTTTTCCTACTTTCAATATCATTGAGAGTGCTCTGGAATTAACGTTTGGCCGTTTTTTGCTAACTTATCTCGATGGTTATCAAAAACGCAGTGGCGACTATTTTTGATCTTTTTGATAAGAAATTATCTCTATCTGTAACATTCGAAACAATTAAATGCTCTTGGTGAACAAACTGCAATAGCAATGCTAGTTGTGGTCCAATCGTTGCGGTCCAATCGTTACAATACAAAAATAATGCGGATTGAAATCAGTCGGTCTTTTTTATGATAGTTAAACAACAGAACAACTCATGTCAAAGCTAACTAGTGATAGTTCCAAGTGGCTTTCTTATCATTTTTCAATGAACGTATTTATTTTTTTAATCGAAAGATGGTGGTCGTTTTGTCTTTGTTAATATATTTTTTTAAATAAACAAAGTCTTTTACAACTTTGAAACTATTTGTCTCCTAATTTGGTCAATTTGTAGCTTAGTGTCAGCAAAGAAAAAAATTTTTTTCTTTCTACTGATTAACAATTTAATCTTTATTGTGGCTTTACCTGTTAAGTGTTCATTTTTTGATACTACCAGATATCGCAAAGTTTTTTTCGACTTTCAAGAATTTGACCTTTTTTCAAGCCTTTTCCTTGTTTTTTCACATTGTGATATCCTTGACAGTGTTCATAACACCTAACTGTTGTTCGAAACAATGCACTATTGAACAAATCAAAATCTTAAAGGTACAGATTATGGTTTTAAACGGCTTGGAGACCACTTTCCCGGAGAATTTAGTTGAGTTTTTTTAATTTTGTTTATAACTGTCGTCTTCAACTTTGTCTTTTAGTCGTATGAAATTTCCTACAGAATGACAGATATCCCTTACTTTGTATTATGGATTGAATGAATCATTATCTTGGTTTGAGTATAAAGCTGATTGCTTTCATGTGGTTTGGTATGAAAACAATTGTTTAAAAAACGCTTCTTCTAACCTTGCTTTTTGTAGTTTTTTGTGTTTTTTGTTACGTAGTCTCCTTTGTTAAAGATCAGATATGACATTTTTGACGTCGAGGGAAGGCGCGAGTATACAAAATCTAAAGTTTTTTAAATGAATTCGTTAAGACAGTACTGGCTTCGACACCGGTTTTTCGCAAAAAAAAGGTAAATTATTTTTTGATTTTGTCTATATTTGACGCTGTATGTTAACGTAAGGCATATTCTAAAAAAAATACAGATCTTAAGGGCTTCCTTCAGAAGCGAACTTGCTTAACTTTTTCATTTTGTAGCTAACGGCTTTGTCAACTTTTTTCCTAGTCTAATTGATGAGAGGTCACATACCACATTTGTGGAATTTGAAAAAGGCAAAACCGAACACATTTTGAGGGACCAAAAATGGCTTTACGGCTTTGACAGCGTTTTCTGACAAGTTTCATTTGAATTCTTGTTTGTTGTCTCTATTTCATGTTCTAAATGAATAAAGACAAATTTTTAGTGCCCTTTTATATATGCAACGATGCTAATAAAACGTTTAAATAATTCAGTTGATATCTGATGGTTTTCCTTACTTTGGAATTATTTTTTTTAAATAAGCGAATTTTTTTTCTTTGCATTTTCCTTTTTTGTCTTATTGAAACCGGGCCTTATTATGAAATGGTCCTATATCTTTTCCAGTAAAGTACAAGTTATTTTGCTCAGTTTCAAATTTATCGGACGCTATCTTGATTTTGTGGACAAGATCAAATGGACAAGTTTTTGATGTAATTAATGTTTGTTGTCGTCATTTGATTTTTTTGTTCGTCTTGCCTCGTTTTCTTAGTAATGGCTGGTCTCAACAATCTGATGCGAAATTTTTTAATCCATTGGAGTACTTGCGTTGGAGGCAATTATTTTGGTTCATACACATTTTGTTTGAAAATTACTTGAATTTTTGGTGTTTTCTATCTGTTCTCATGTGGATGAGCTGGGTCGGAACTTTATGTGCGGAAGCACATTATCGAACCTCCTTATTAGTATTGTGCTTGAATTTTTTATTTAAGTGATAAATAGTTCAGACATCAAAGTTTGAAGTTTCAAGTTCGAAGTTTCAGACTTATCAAATTTACGGTTTTCTGGAAAATTTTGCAAAAACTTTTGCTTTACTTCGGTCTAAAAAGGAAGATAACTGCTCTTTGAAGCCCATTCCAGTAGTTCACAGAAAATCCAACTCCTCAATCTGCAAAGAAAAAGTGAGATCTATCGATGAAGCCTATAATCTAGCAGAGTCACTATGATAGGTTTATAGGTGCTTTATCTAAAACCTTAGCAAATGAACTGATTCAAAATCTGTACAGACAAAAGTTGTCAACAATTTTGAAATGAAAAACTTAGTTTATTGATCAATTACTCGTGATGAAACGGAATGGTCATCTCGTAAGATTACCATAGATCTTTAAATTTTTTCTGCCTTGTAAGAGTTTGTACTATCGAAGTCTATCCTGAAAATCTCTTGTGAGACACATAATTCTCTGGAAAAATTCTGGAAACAATATGACACGACAAGCATCAAAGAATATTCAAAGACTTTCCCAGACTCCTCCAAGATCTTGCAATATAACAATTTAGAGTTGCACCGGGTAGCCTATCCTTAGAAATTTTTACATAAAAAGTTTTCATTTAAGATGTATCCAAGAAAATTATATGAATGCTCTCTGATCTCTCAAATTTCAGCTTGTTTTTTGATTGTTTGATTTTTTTTAGTTGAATTGGAGATCAATCTGATTTCTCATTGCTAAGGTATAAATACAAGTAGAAAAGTTTTATATGTAATTGTGTCAGCCAATTTTTGTTTTGGAGGAATATATATATATATATATATATATATATATATATATATATAAGGTAATAGAAAGATCAGTTGCGATATCTGTAAAATTAAACTCGGCTGACTCAAAACCAAATGAAACTTTTTCGTGTTTTTAGGGATAGCATTTTGCGTTGACATAATGATTCAATTTTTTCAAAAACTGCCATTGTTAGAATTTTGAGTTAATAATAAAAATCTTAATTAAAAAATGTTTCTTCTTTTCAGCAGAATTGCAATGCTCAAACTGAAACGGGAACTGCAACGGGAAATTTATACTTTTTAGCATTTAAAGCATTTTGCGGATAAATTTCGCTACAAAAATGGATGACTTGTAGTCAGGCATATTTTGCGGAATGTATTGATAATACAAATTTCAAAAATTTTTACAACACCTCTAATTTTGTGTCTTCGGTAGAGTTGCTGGTGCAAGCTTTTTATTTTAGCGAACAAAACGTTAAAATACTTTCTTTTGAACTTTCAGTTACTCTTCCAAAAACTCAAGGGACGATAACAGATCAACTATATTTCGATTATTCTTTTGTTTGGTGGTGGTGAGCATCTGAATCTTCTTTACTTTATTGGACGGGCAATCTGAACTTCAATATGTTTCGTGAAGGCCTCAAGGTTTCTCAAAATTTTTTTATTGTTTTTTATTGGTTGGATAAAAGACTCACGAAGAAACAGAATACATGTTGTCTGTTGAACTATTTACAAAACTATTGACCTTATCTTTCGACCCATTTTGCGTAAGCCTTTTTTGTTTAGTTCATCAACAGAAAACTTTGATGTTTGAAGCGTGATAATTTTATTTTTTGATTTTTAAAAGTCGCAGTATCCGTTTATTTCTAAAAGTTACTGTTGATCATCGTTACTTAACTATTATGATTTGACTTGATATTCTTTATAACCTTTTTTCTATGTTCTTATTACCTCTATGTTTTTTTTAAAAAAACAAGACGTAATGATTTCAATTAACTTCATTTTGTTGCCAATGAAGCTGAAATACTGAGTAACGTCTGGTTCACTTTACTTTTTGATAATCCACTTAAAAACGAGAACAGAATACAAAGTGTTTTGTTTCGGGGCAAAAAATATTCACATCGAATAAATTTTGTTTTTGTGCTGTTAATTTGAAGCTTGGTTAGTTTTCTCTCTTTAAAATAAAAAAGTGCAGCAATTTGGTGATGATATGAAGTATGTTTTGTTTTGTTTTTTGAGTTCATTACACAATTAAAAAGTTAAATGCCAAAACCTGAAATAATTTGTTTGTACACAAAATAGTTGCAAGATAATTTTGCCTACAAAATCAGACGTTGAGAATTGTCCACAGTGCAAGCATTTCACAGGAAAATAATAGCTTATCTGATGATATTCCATTGTTTTAGTTCGGGTTTGAAATTTAGATTGGTTGACCTGTTTCGTTGACATGAGAAATTTAAATACGTTTTTTATTTTGAAAAATTGAGCGTTTCATAAATGCAAAATCATAAAGGAAAAATTATACATTTAAGCTCAGTTATACAATATGTTTAGGAGAATATAAATTCGGCACAAAGATAGAGTTTTCAAGGACTGAAAAAACATTTGTTTAACTTGGTACATAGATTTTGTCATTGTTGTTAACATGTAGTCCTTATTAATAAGAAGTTGAAGTGAATTGAGCCAATTTGTACATGTTTTTGATGTTTTTTTGTGTAGTTTTGTTCTAAGAGGCAAACAAGGTGGTTTTCACCCAGAAAATGTAATTTTTTGCATGTTTTGGCGACATTATTTTAAGTTTGAACCTCAACACCATAAACTATCAGTTGATGTTGGTAATATTTTGTTGCTATATTATGTTTCTTTTCTTTTCCGAATTTCTCGTGTCGCCGTTTGGATCTTACTGATCAACATAATTTGCAGTTAATGACAAGATGTTATTTTTTTCTGGTTTTGGTCAATAAGTTAACAGCTAATTTGTATAATTAAAAAAAACTATCGCCCATCACAGGAAGACGTGTTTAATTTGCAGGTTTTTAGTTGTAGCTGTTAATTTGTTGATAATATTTGCCGCAATAGTGTTATATTTTTCAGCACAAATTAATTACGCTTCAGTCTTTTCATAGGCTCAAAATAGAAATTTTCATGATTGTTGTATGTTTAGTAAATTTCCATAAAATCCATATATGGCGTTTTATGATTGGTAAGTTTTTTATGGTGGTGAACCCGGGTAGTTTTGTCTGCTTTCATTCTTTCTGGGTTCTGTTGATAAGTTCTTATTCGTTTTATTTCTTTATTCAATCGAGGAAGGATTTTGTTTACTGCCTGCGGTGGTTTGATGTTTTATCTTCTGAAAAACAAACGTACCACTAAATTCTCAGATCCAAAATACAAATTACTATACAGAAGCAGAAACAATGTGTTGTAAATCATTTTATGACCTGCAGTATGAAATTTTCTCTTGCTCACGCATCACATCAAAATTTCATGAAATGTGTCATAGCAGCGCATGGGCACGAGGATTAACCACAACACACTGAGATAATTTTAAATGTGGCAAAATTTACCAATTGTCTTTTTTTAATCAAATGAGATTAATCAGGTATCTTGAGCTGCCTCGAATTTGAGGAACTGATTGGAGTATTGAGCTCCCCTCAAACTTTTTTGTTTCCGGCTCACTTGTCTCACTATCACTTGTTGAATCCTTTCTCCTTCTCGCTCTCTCATTTTGACTCCGACCTTTTCTTTGCAAATTTCTCTTCTTCCGATTTTCATAAGGTTTGGGCCCTTCATTCGGAAAGTAATGGACACCCCTATTGTCCTGCAGGCGATTCCAGCTGCCTTTTCCAAAAAACTTACGGAGTGTATAATCATAAGGCTGTCCGTCAGGTCTAAAACATATTAAAATTTTATTAAGTTATTATTGGACTGTAGTTGAATCTATATTGTGTTAATTTAATAGACCTACAACGAAAAACAAACATTAAAATTTGAGCCAAGCTTTTATTACATTTAGAAGCCGCTCGTTTACAGCAAATTCATTTTTTACTGCAAATGAAGCTCGAATTTTGCTAGCATGCAAACGAAAAGCACATCAATCAGATAAAAGATGGGAAAAAATAATATTAAATGAATTTTTCAAAAGGCTGAAAATGAAGTCAAAGTACATTTATAGCAAAATCTACAAGCTTGTGAGAGAGAGCATCATACAGTCATTTAGTCCTTCGTGTGATTACTCTTGAGCAAACAACTGACGAGTCTCCTTACAGTGATAATTACCAAAAGTCGAAAAATATGACTCCTAATTTATGGCCACATCACCTTCACAAAAATCCCCGAATTTTTGGTTATAGTTAGAAAAGATTCTACCTGATTATTACCACATACATAAAAATCCCGAAAGTCGTGCAACGATTTATCTGTCCCATCCCTTCTTGTTTACACCCTAGTACCGATGTCAAAATTTTTTTGTCCAACTTAACACATTTATTGAATTTTCTTTAATTATTTGAAGTCATTTTTCCTCTGGTTCTCGCAATTTTAAGTCTACTACTGCTGTTTAGCAACTTTGAGACTTGTTCTTCTGTTATGAAGTTATTAACATCGGGGTAGTCCGACTCTCGTATATTTTTGTTAGAACTTTAACACCTCATAAATATGAAGTTCTCTAATATGGCCCTTTTTAAACTTTTCTTTATTTTTAGCAAGTTATCATATTTTTTAAGTTTTTTACGAATTCTAAGTTATCTTTTTTTGTTGCTTTTCAATCTTGATTAAAAGTTTTTAACGTTTGCTCTGACGTAACTTAATACTATGCATTAAAAAATGCTTGAATGTATGGTTTAGGAACTTGGTATAACTGGTTGCTGTTGAAAATTGCACGCATATTATATTCAACAGATGCTACCATTGAAGCACGTTTTAACAATTTTTTGTAGTGTATTTCAAATTTCAATTTATTGCCAATTTCCATCCCAAGATATCTGCCACTTTTCGCAACCTTATCAGTCGTTGAGTTTTCAACATTTTGATTTTTGAAAAAATTATAACAGTTTTGTCGGTGTTTAGTTTTAGTCGATTGTTTTCGAACCAAGATTTTGTTTTTATAGTTACATCTTCGTTGCCTTCGTCTGAGTTTTCATTGTGTAGCAAATTACAGTCGTCAGCCAGAAGAGTCAATTCTTAGTTAGTTTCATCTACTCCTATATTCATTTAAATAATTGAGAAACAAGAGATGACCTAGTACACTACCATGGGGAATCCCCGCGCTTACTAATTCTATCGAAGGTTTTTCTCTGTTCATGTCAACAATTTGCTTTCTGTTTTCTAAATAAGAGCGTGAAAATTTTCTAATCATTCCCTCAAGGCACAATTTTCACACTTTGCAAGCAAAATATTGTCATCTACAGTATCAAAAGCTAGGGTTAAATCAATATATGTACATTGTGGTACTTTTTGCCAATATAAGTGCGCTTTTTCTCCTTGTGAAGACAAAATTATCATCAATTGTACTTCTTTTGTTCCAGAAGCCAAATTGATTAGAGTTCAATAAACTGTGTTCAGTTAGAAATTGGTTAATTCGGAAAAAAGAATCTTTTTAAAAACTTTTGTATACTCTTTTGAATATCAGGAAATTTTCCAGAAATAAAAACAGTGGTTTACCAACATTGCAATCCTTTCACAAATGCAGGATTTAGTTTTGTCAGAAGGAAATGACAGTGTTCAAAGTCAGACAAAAACAGGTCTTCCCCAATGTATCCCACAAAGAAACTAGGCAGGGGGAGGAGAGGGGTACGGGGTGATTTTGGAAAAGCCTGTAAGAATGCATAAGTTATCTGCAAGGGTTTTGCATTGTTATGATAGTCTCTAATTGACAAGTAATTTCGAAAATGAGCGACAATTTAGTTGATGTTATTGTCAAATTCAATGTTTCAACTCCGTTTTTTCTTTCATACTGAGTGAATTTTGCCAAAAAACTTGAGTTTGCAATTTAACATTTCGTTTGTCAACGGTTATCCATAATATGCAATACATCAATTTTCGATATCTTAAATAAGAACTGTCTCAATTTGATTTGTATCAATTTTCAACATATAGCGCTGTCAGGAATTTTAACGTTCGGCAAATGCGGTGTAACATAGTTAGGGTTTTGCTGTTCAAGTTTGCCCAGCTGATTTGCGGTTGATGTCGATGCCTGGTCCAAAACTACATTGGCTAATACGCTTCCTTTTGATAATCAAACAAAAACAGGAACAAAATAGATTGCATTATATCTTTAATTTTCAATTGACCGATCCGTTCTGTCTGGGTACATTGTCTGGGACACAGGTAAATCACAGTGGTTTTGCCCAAGTTGCGGATTCTCTTAGGGGGGAGCAGTTCAACAACAGTCCTGATTTTGCTCTACACCCGGGTCGAGGTTTTTGGATAAATTTTCCTAAGAAATGCAGTGAATGCGGTGAATTTTCGTAAGAAATGCGGTGATTGCGGTGAATGCGGTGAAAAAAAAATAATTCACCGCTTTTCACCGCATTTCTTACAAAAATTCACCACCAAAATCACCGCATTTGTTTTTCAAATTTTTGTGCAATTTTTTTTCAAATATCTCACAAAAAACCTTAACTGGCCAAAAATGGAAGAAACAATTTTTCGATGTCCCGAACGCTAATTTTGAGCCAAATATATGATTGGCTTCAGCAGTTATTAGAAAAAGATTTTTTTAAAAATTCCTTTTTTTCTTCGAAATTTGTCAATGCCCGGGTCGAGGTTTGGTGGTGAATTTTCGTAAGAAATGCGGTGAAACGCGGTGAAAAAAAATAATTTTCACCGCGTATTTCTTACATCTTCTTGCGGTGAATGCGGTGAACCGCGGTGAATTATTTTTTTTCACCGCGTTCTCGAGGGCGGTTAATTATTTTTTTCACCTCTTAATGCGATGAATTATTTTTTTTCACCGCATCTAGCGGTGAAAAAAAATAATTCACAGCTTGGGGGAAAGTGTTGAATTATTTTTTTTCACCGCATCTAGCGGTGAAAAAGAAATTCACCGCTTTCTCTCAAGCGGTGAAATTTTTTTTTTCACCGCTAGATGCGGTGAAAAAAAATAATTCATCGCATTAAGCGGTGAAAAAGAATAATTCACCGCCACTAAGAACGCGGTGAAAAACAATAATTCACCGCGATTCACCGCATTCTCTGCAAAAAGATGTAAGAAATACGCGGTGAAAATTATTTTTTTTCTTCGCGTTTCACCGCATTTCTTACGAAAATTCACCACCAAACCTCGACCCGGGCATTGACAAAATTCGAAGAAAAAATGGAATTAATAATAAAATCTTTTTCTAATAGCTGCTGAAGCCAATCATATATTTGGCTCAAAATTAGCGTTCGTGACATCGAAAAATTGTTTATTCCATTTTTGGCCAGTTAAGGTTTTTTTGTGAGATATTTGAAAAAAAAACTGCTCAAAAATTTAAAAAACGATTTTGTTTTTCCCGTCTTCAATAACAAGGCTGGAATTTAACTAACTGGATGAACGACTGGATATTACGCGTCAGCAGGAACTGAAACTGACCAGCAATAGAAGCTTAGAAGAGGTCTCCTGTGCCCACTAACAGAAAAAAATAGATCAAAATCAGTCTTTGGAGATGTTTTAGGTCAGAACTATATATCTGAGAACCTAATATTTGCGAGAGACAATTTTCATCAAATGCAAACTTTGTTGAAACTCAATCGGTTTGAAAAAAGTAACAAAGCACCAGAATAACTAAAATCAAGATTTTGAAAAAGTTGATTTCTATGACTTCTGATCTGATTATTTGATCTAAACTTGCTCACCTGTGCTTGATGCTCCATTTTGAAAAAAAAAACTGTTTTCTTATTACGAAATTATCTACGGAGCTTTTCCACTGTTCGAGGTGCAACACGAACTTTACCACAATTCAAGGTGTTCGCTTATCTATTTGCTTACGCATCGAAGAGAAAAAAAACATCGACTTGTAGTTCTCGTAATTTAAATTCGACGTTCGAAATTGAGATTTTCAGAATTTTCTGAAAGAATTCGCAGTAAAATTGATTAGTGTAGTTGTATTAGAACTGAGTTTTGGTTGTCACGAGTAATTATTTACAATTGCATGCCTAAAAATTAACGATTTAAACAGCTTGATCAAGAAATTTCGAAAACAAAAAGTCATTTATTAGGGATCAACTATGTTTCTTGAAAAAATATACGCCTCTGATGCTATTTGCTTGTTGCTGATTAAAACCAGCGTACAAATCAGGTTTTTGTATCAAAAAAAAGTTTTTTCAAAAAATTTAGGCTGTAAGTGTTTTTCAAAATACAGTTGTTTCGAAAAAATTTTTTGTTAAAATAAACCTTTTTAGTAATTTGGAAAGAAATTGATGTACAAAAAGTTGTTTCTTTATGAAAACAACAGGAAAACAACAATCATTTTTAAAATCTGAAGACGGAAATGGTTTTTATTTAAAATTCTTCATATTATCAGAGAAAATCTTCATATTATATATTCAAATTATATCTTCTGGTTATACTATCTAAAACAAGACAGACTCAGAAACAATAGGGAACAGAAACAAAAGAGAATCGGAGATTTCGCCGATTGTCTGGTCCGGAAATTCATGAGAATTAGACTCATTTTTTTTCTAAAATTGGAAAACTGTTTTTCACTTCCCTGCATATCATACAGACTGAATTTTGAGATCAGTATTCATAACGGTATTTGATTCACTTGATTATGTCCTTGCAGTATTTGGTTCCATTTACATTTATCTACCTGTAAACAATGAACAATTGTTGACTTCCTGTGGTTGCGCATGATCAAATCATGATAATCTTAATTTCCCTCGGAGCAGTATTTGCAATTTGTATCTATCGCTTTCATTTTTCTTATTTAAACTGCTAAGTATAAGTTGTTATTTAAATTTAGTCAATTGATTTTCAAATGCGATATGAGAAACTCAAGTTGTCAAACGCGACACAAACTCTCAATACAAAAAGTGAAATCCATTAATCACTTGAGTGATTTTGGCAAAAGTGACTCAAACTCCACTCTCTAATCTGATAGATATCATTCGCGGCGCAAATGGACTAGTCATAAAATTTAGCCTTACAACATTGCGCATTCAGCGTTTGATGCAGGAAAACCCCATCTTCATGGATGCCTTCTTTGATAAGGCAACGATCAGACCACTTCTCTCTTGGGAGAACTGGATTCAGCAATAGCAGCTCGCTCTGCTAGCGAAAGGGGAGTGCGACTCGAATTTCGTCAAAGTGGACCACTTTCAGGAGTTGTCTACCCACCAGAACCCTATATTAATAGGGAACCCGTATAAACCATACTCAAGCAAGGGAAAGGACCGCAAAACTTCAAATCACCAACTTAAAGCAACGTGGCCAATCAGATGCAAGAAAATTGATGAAACTGGTATCTTTTGATGGGACAAGCCAAAGGATATCTGTGACCAAAAGACTACTTCTCACCACTACTTCTGCATTGAGACACAATGTCGTAGGATGTTCAAATGTGGTCACACACAATTTCTTATTGAAAAGGAGCCAATGAAAAAATTAAGGAAAGTCATTGAGGACTCTTTCGTAAAAACCTGTAAATTTTTAGACGATGGGTTTGTTTTTTTTGCCTAGCAAAGCAGAAAGGGGAATCTGTCTTGAGTGAGTTTCTACGGAAGACTCATTGAACAAGCTGAAAGATATAGTCTGGGCAACGAAGAGACTACATTCATACGCAACACATACTGAATGTGATAATTTATGAGACGCAGAAGGAACTACTCAGACAATCAGTAAAAACCACAAAGCGTTGGAAAAAGCAGATCACATGGAGATGGGAACTCCAATTCAGTAAAAAATTAACCAAAGCCTGAACATAGCAACACTCAGGCATTAAATACGGTAAACACCTATTCGCAACACAAACTGAAATGCTTTTTATCAAATTGATGTCACTAGTATCTGCCGCAATAGCGGACAACGTTGGGCCTACAACCATTGACAGAATTGCCCTGCAGAGGAGAAAAGAGCAATAACTGTTAAATTTCCAATCATTTTCTTGACATGCATGTGCAGAAAATCAAAGGAGTTACAGTCACAAACGTCACCACCAAGCAAACTAATGTCAATCAAATTGAATCATCGACAGATAAAAGTGATGACGAACAATCAGTAAACTACATTAGGAGCGACAGAGAGCTATACAATAAAGTGTAAGACTAAAACTATGGTTGTGGCTCGGACAACTATGATGCAGCTAATTCAAGCCAGACGGCAAACAAAGAGTAGAACACCTTTATGCCAAAATACAGTTTGGTAATATTTCTTCAATCTCAATGATCGACTTTGGCAGTGTCTGTAGCGTCATCACCAAAAACTTACACCAACAGGTCGATGGATCACTTGAATGAATGAGAAGGACTTGAAAACCTCCTCAAACGAACCAATCAAGGTCCTAAGAAAACTCACCACAACTGTCACATGCAATGATTGGACTTGTGAGGATGCATGTCTCACCGTGGTAGACAATGATATTAAGAATATCACAGGACGGGACTTCTTCAATGGCCTCGGTATAGCAGTTGATCAACAACAATCAAAAAAAGATAGACGCATTATTAATATAAATAATTCTACATGCAAAGTAAAACAGGCTATTGCGGCGCAATTTCCTGTATTTGTTTTGAGAATTGGTTTTTCGAAGCCATACATCGTAAATCAAAGTTTCATCAAAATTAACAGCAAAGGGCCGAGAAGGTTGTGGCGTTCCCATTAACTTACAACCTACTGAACATGACTGATTACAAAAAACATTTACAAGTTGCGCTGACAAAAATATGATTTCACCTATCATGATTACAGTAAAGAAAGATCCATCAAAAACGTAGCACTAAATTCTAAAAACCTCAACAAATCAGTTCATAAAATTGAACATCAATTACCAAATATAGAAATGTTAAATTATTCATTTTCCCACCGTTTAACAGCTACACAGCTCGGTCAACACGTATATTTTTCAACTATAGATCTCAAACATGCCTACAGTCAATTATAACTACATACAGATACAGCAAAACATTGTAATATCAAAATATTTTTTACTGCCTCATTTACAGAATATGAAAAACAATGGAATACACACTTATAGGCCTTCGAAAAACGTACTGCTTCTTAGCCAATTTTATATTAGCCAACGCCGGATTAGAATCCGATCATACTAATTATGTCATTAAATGTTTACAAAAGCTATATGAGAAGAACCTGAGCATTATTCTCCATAAATGCCATTTTGATAGATCACAAATTGAATCTCTTGGATACAATTTTACTCACACATGTATTTTGCCATTCGAAAGCAATACAGCTGCTCTCTAAAAACTCAACCTCCAAATACACTTAAACGATTAAGAACATTTCTCGATTCAGTACAATACATTAGCAAATTTATACTTAACTTAGCACACTTCTGTCAACCGTTAAGACCTTCAATTTAAAAATCTACAACATTTTAATGGATTGAAACACACACCAAATACTTAAAAATAATTAATGACCAAATAGTACAACGAACCAAAAATGTCAATACAACACTAGAGTAGATGTTAGAGGAAAACGTGATCTTTCACGCTATGGATTTGACGCAGCACCTGAACAAAACATTCCAGAAGGAAGGAAACCCATAGAATTTGCTTTTCGTATTCTAAGCTGATCAGAGAAATGATATAGTGCAAATGAGCTGGAATTGCTGCGAACTTTATGGACTATTGACTACTTCAAATACTGCCTTTATGGTAAAAGTTTCACAGTATTTACTGATGATCGAGCTTCATTGTCAATACTTAAAGAGCATCGACCAAAAAAATTCTACAACAGCAGTCTTTCACGATGGATTGATAGACTACTTCCTCACAATATCACTATCGAACACAATCCGGGAGCAAAAATTGTTTTAGTTGATTCTACTCCCTGAAACCTTTTTGCAAAAGCAAAAAAATTTCTGCTTGTGATGAATACTATGTAGTCTCAGCTATCTCTAAAACTCGACATTTAGTTAAGCAGATTATTCAAACTATTTCAAAAATTCCACAAAAACTTAACACTGCATTATAGCGCAATATCCCCGCTTAAAAGTTAAACAATGCTTTTGCACCGCAAACACCTGTTTCTTCAAGCAAGTTTTACAATTAAAGAATAATTTAATTGCAATTGCAATCACCGCATTCAAAATTTACAGTGTCATTTGCGTCGCAATTTTCACTACGATATAATCTTATTGAACACAAATCATATACGTCAATCGCAACGAAAAAGCCCGTGTCACATTCATAAACGCAATTTGCATTTAAAACTAAGCCATCAAATAAATCACATTCCATTAACAAATTCACTGCAAACTCCTTGCAAAACTTAAAGAGCAAAAGATGTGAACAATGTAAACAATTGTTACCAATGAGCTCCATATTTGACATCAAATCAAATATTCACCAAAAAATATTCAAATTGAGCGCGAAAACAAAACATTCCAACTATAAATACAAGCGCTCTAAATTACCTCGCTCTTGCCCAAAACCTCCCTAAAATGAATTAAAAAAGCCCAATTCAATATTGTCATCACTAAATATGCGTCGAGGAAAGATACACTAATACCCACCAAAATCCCATTTACCTTCTTCGATTTTTCTACCACCAATACGACCCCGGACACAAACAATACATCAACAACAGACACTACTCCGTCAAGTAATACCTTGGACACTGCGGAGGATAACGATTGTAGGAGGCAACAAACAATTTTTCTAGTAGCGATTTGTTGACAAAATTGACAGGGAAGGATGTTA
>NW_027449972.1:0-73065 GCF_964194025.1 Convolutriloba macropyga
CTCTACATCTATTACAAATTTTATTTGTTCTATCCAATTTTGTTTCTATATGACTATCAGTGAAAGGGGCTTCGTCCTTGGTACCCAACTGCTTCGCAGATTCTTTGGGTTATGGTCGGGTTTAGAATTAGGGATAGAATTAGATTTAGGGCTAGAATTAGAATTAGATTAGAATTAGAATCAGTGAAAACTACTTCGCAGATTAGAATCAGAATTAGGATTAGAGCTAGAGCTCAAGATAGAGCTAGAGCTAGAGCTAGAACTAGAACACTTTGAAGCAGTACCTCTTAACTTATAAGAAATTTCTTCCACACAATTACCACTTATTGTTTGATTTCCACATGCACACTTACTAACTTTATCTTTATGTTCTATTTTATAATGAAAAAGCAAAGTATGCGGGGTTGCATATCCATAATTACAATCTAAACATTTCATATGCATTATTTATAAGCAATCAAAATTTTTTATTTATTTTTTTAAACTCTTATAACAAATCAAACTTTAAATTATAATACATTTATATTTATAAGTATTTATTTATTTATTTTTTAATATCTTTACATTTTTATATTTATAGTTATCCATAAACTCTTCTAACTAATCAAACTTTATCTTTACAGTTTTATATTTGTATTTATAACTATTTATAACTAGCTATAAATTCAACTTGGTCTTTAGTATAATCTTTAAACCATACAAATTTAACTAAAGGTTCCATGCCTAGCTTATTAAGAGTATTATATTTTTTTATCTTTTATCTAAAATCTTTTCATTACTCAATCCAGTTTTATCTCCTACGAAATTTATATCCTCGTCTCTAAATTTTTGATTATTTTTATATAGATCTTTTAAATCATCTCTGCCCTTTTCCTTTAGAGCTTCAATCTCTTCATCAATAAACTCTTCTAGTTGGCGGGTATTACTATACTGTGAAGAAGCTCTATCTTGTTCTTACTCTTGATATGAAGGTGGTGACCCATCCACCCCATAAGCATAGTTCAATAATGCACCCGTTCTATTTATCATATGACTTGCATGTGCTGCCACGTGTGCTGCAGTTCTTACTGTTGTATAGGGTTTAATACAATTATATATAATAATTAGTGCACTCAAACCGCCCGATATACCACCTATCTACTTTGCCCAATTAGCAACAATCTTTTCTTTTGTTAGAACATCATTCTGAATTTTAATATTGCTTAAAGTAAGAAGTTTATTAAAGTAGAACTGATAGTTATCTGCATTAACAACAGCTCTATCTGTAGCAATTATCAATAGCGGTTTCATATATGCTATAAGTTAATGTCTCTCACTACTTTCTAATTCATCTTTTAAACCAAGATCTTTAAGGTCCAGGAAAACAACTCTTGAGTCATATATCATAGTTCTACTTCTGTCAATAATAACAAAAGCGTCCTCTTTTTTATTATTCTTAATCATGCCATAACGAGTTGCATCATCTGTTCCATTTGTACAATTGTAATAACTATTATTTAACTCTTGAATTATACCACGGAAGTTTTGCTTGCATTCATATGTTGTATTAAGATTCTTAAATAGATCGGCTTCATTATAAGTTGTTATATAAATAGCATCATAATTCATTCTAGCCATATTTTCTATCCGAGCTGGTTTATGACACATTGCAACCAGTTAAATATTTTTATTTCTTCCTTCTGTAAAATAATAAACTATATCCTTATTAAATTTATCACCCATATTATCAAGAACAATTACACTATTTTGGATTTTAAGTATATTTTTCATTGTGGTCATGTTTATATCCCCCTTTTCAAATCCAGCATAGGGAGCAGCAATTTCGGGATCAATCCCTTCCTTTTCATCTTTACATACTATGATTATTAGCGTTTCCTTTTATTCTATCTTGTTCCATCATATCTTTATTATCTTTTTGGTGAACCAAGGCCTGAGGCCCTTCCACCATATCCTTATTATCTTGTTCCTCATCTAAGTATAAATTTAAAAAATGTCTAACGAAATAAGTCTTTCCCGTACCATTAGCCCCATAAACAATAGTATGGTAACTTTTTAAATTCAAATCTAACTAATCTTCTATTCATAAACCCACCAAAGTTTTCTTCTAGTTTTGTATATTTACTTGGCAAGTCACTATATACTAAATAACAAGCCACTGCTACTAATATGAGTATAAAACTATTAAACCTTTTTCTATTTTTATATGTGGAATATAGAATTATAATTAGACTTAAACTTATAATTAGACTTATAGTTAGGTTTAGACTTATAATTAAACATTAATATATATTATATAATAAAATGCTTATCCTAATTTTTGAAGAATTCAATATTGAATTTGGTGTTGATAATGAACCATAATGAACCATTTGGTATTGATAATGAACCATAAGTAATATCAGAATAAAAGGTATAGGTAAAGATAAGCCTAACCCCAATAGAAATAATCATGAGAGATGAGAAAAGAGAAATGATTAATGAATCCAACTTCAACATTATTGTTAATTTACATCCAACTGATGGCACTCACTGGGTTTTAGTTATAAGAAGGGGAGGTGGAAAAGTTTACTATTTTGACAGTTTTGGTGTTGAGATTCCAACATTATTCTTAGAAGAATATGTTGATCTGGGCTCTAATGAAAGAATACAAGAATATGATGAATCTTATTGTGGGGCTTATTGTTTATATATGATCTATCTTATTGATCGAAGATTGATAATGGAGGGTGCTTTGGATATTCTAGTTAATCAAGTTAAATGTCCCGATGGATATAAAAAGTGTCATTGTTTGGGTTGTAAAGCTAAAGATAAACTCGAAGTTGAAGTTGACAATGACGATGGTAATGACAAACTGAAGATCCATAATGAGGATGATGATAATTATATTAGTATGTTTAGCTAAAGGGGCGAAGTCCTTGGTCCCCCAAACAAAAAAAGAGATAAATTTTGTCCACAATGTGGTTGTGGATGTGGATGTGGAGGGGCCCTTTCCCTAAAGGTTTTAAGGCGTGGTACACCAGTAAATATTCAAGGGAATTTATTGATCGATGTTAATGGAAGTCTACAATCATGGATAACTGATAGGAATATAACGCTCTATACCCCTTTCCTAGAAAACCTCAGATGTATAATAGCAGGTCCTAGTGAGTGTGGTAAGACAGTCTTATTAAAGAATCTATTTATACCCGGCATACAATTTGATAAATTATATATTATTGGTCCTACTGTTAATCAACATAATGATTTAGAGTATAAAAATATCGTGTTTATTAAGGGTATAAAAGAATTACCCCGCCTTGATAAACTACGAAACAATTTAAGGAAACTCATGATATTTGATGATGTTATAGCTGAGGAACCAAATATTAATGAGTACTTTTGTAGAGCTAGACATGAAAATTGTGATATGATATATCTTAAACAAAATATAATCTCCGCAGATAGACGGAATGTTAGAGAGAACTGTAATCTATTTATTTTCTTCGAACAAACAGGCAAAGCCATTACTGCTATAAATTATGATCACTTGACTGGATCTCAACTTAGTTATAATGATTTTAGTTATATATCTGAAAAGGTGTGGTCCAGGCCCTATAAATACATTATTATTGATAAATCTAAAAATAGATATGATTTGGTAAATTAAGAATTAATTTGGATTGGAGCGTTTTATAGATTAATATTATGTATAATTAAGTATAAGTATAAGTCTAAGTCTAAGTATGAGTCTAATTATAAGTCTAAGTCTAAGTATAAGTCTAAGTATAAATCTGAGTCTAAGTCTAAGTCTAATTATAAGTATAAGTCTAAGTATAAGTCCAAGTATAAGTATAAGCCTATAACTAAATCAGACGGACCTTTGGTCAGCTAGTTACAATAGATGCAAAGTAAAACTCAATACATCCCCATTAGAGTCTATAGGTCTTCCATGCTCATCTTTAATATGAAATTCAAAATATTCTATTCTATCCTTTGTTACATTTTGATATAAGATATTGGTCGGTATAATATTTATCAAGTAACATAGTTGTTCTGTTAGAGTAAAAGTATATATTATATCTGTGTTATTACCATTATCTTTAACACCAGATATAAGATTACAATGAATATTAATAGTTCTAAAACCCATAATATCAATAATCTTCTGAGATGCATATGTACCTTGTTTTGATTTCTAAATCCTAGTAATGAGGCTATTGAGTTTTCTACATCAAAGTTAATTGCACCTTGTTTTATTTCCGTTGAACATTTCATTGTATTCTTATCGGGTTTTATTATAACATTACAATTAGTTTCTTCTTTTATTAATTGTGCTATTTCAGTTTATTCAAATGCACCCAGTGTAACAGCTGAAATGTTACCTTCATACAAAAATTCATTATTCCCTCGGTTCACATTAAAAACCGAGTTATAAACTGATAATCTAATTAAACCCAATTTTGTTGTATTAAGTATGGGATCACTAAAGTTAAACTTTTCTGTTGGCTTTATCATTCTAAAGTTAAGTGTGTGTTCTTCATTACTCTTAGTAAAAGCTTCATGTATCTTTTGTAGTTCCCATAAGATTAAACTGTCAGTCATTTTTAGACTCATAAAAATGAATTTTGATTTGAATACAATTTATGATTTTAATAATGATATACACAAAAGTAAGATTATACAGTATAAACCAAAAATCTGGCAACAATGAATACATTTAATACTAACATCAATATCATTCTCAATGGAGAAGAGGGTCATTTAAATATACACGATTCATACCTAGAGATAGAGTTTGTTGTATCAGATAATGCTGAGGGAGTGTTTGATAATAATGCCAATATCAGATTAGTTAATTATGGTGTGATGGCGTTATTTGGTTCAATTAAGCTTGAAACTAAAGGTGGCAGGAGAATTGAATAGGTAGATCATTGTCATCCTAATCTATCAATGTATAAGTTTCTAATTAGTACTGGTGATAAAAATGAGAGTGGTTTTGTTAGAAATCAAGGTAATAGAGATAGTCAACTCAAAGATGATCACGCTGCTGCAGAACGAGGTCATATGAATGTGATGGTTAAGATGAGTGATCTTTTTGGTTTTGTGAATGATTTAGAAAAGATTATATATGGGTTAGGATTTAAACTATTTTTAATAAGAAATAATGATAGAGCTCTATTTAGAGTTGATGCTGATCCTGGCCGGGTGGCTAATGATGGTAATATAGAAATTAGAGATATATCATGGTGTATGCCTAGTATTGATCCTAGTAATGATAATAGAATTATTGATCAGAAAGGATTAAAAAAAAGAATAATAATGAGTTTAGTTATTATGAAAGAAAGACATTTTACAAGAATGTACCCAATGCTACCAGCTTCTTATTTGATCTTGGTATAGAAAGTGGTATGGAAAGACCCCAATAAATAATAATTGGTTTTGAAACTTTTAAATTTAATGAACAAACTCATGATGCAGGTACATATGATATAAAGAATGTTACTGAAGGTTATTGTAAGATTGGTAGTTTTATCCTGAGGATAGAATAAATATTAATTATGGTACTAATAATTATAAGGAGGCTTTTGGAGAGATTGTTAATTTTAATAAAGATTATAATGGATTACCTCATAATATTAAACCATATATAAATCATTGAACATTCAAAAAATAGTTTTAGAATATAGTATTTGATACTAGATATCAAAATGATCATACAGGTCCACAACCAATACAACTTATTTTAAATTTACTGTTGCAGTTGCAGATGTTATATGTCATGCATTAGTTTTAACTAGAAAAGTTATTTGTGTTAACAGTGATGGTAATAAGATGGTGGATATTTTATCTTAGTTATAGTTATAGTCAATGTTATTGTCAATGTTATGATATAGTCAATGTTATGATATTGTCGGTGTTATGTTTTAGTCAGTGTTATAGACAATGTCAAAGTCAATGTCTTAGTCAATGTTATAGACAATACTCTAGTCACTGCTCTAGTCAATATCTTAGTCATTATCTTAATCAAACTATTTCCTATTAGTCTTAACAAAACCCTTAGCATAAATAGTATCTAGTTTCTTTTTATTCTCAATAGACAAACCTCTAGCTTCAAGTTTAGTCTTGGGCTTTGGCTTAGTCTTAGCCTTAGGTAATGGCTTGGGCTTAGTCTTAGTCTTAGGTAATGGCTTAACAACAAAGGAATTATACTTTTTAATTTCCATTATTTTTTATATATAAATATGAGTAGCTATAATAAATTTAAAACTAATTTTTGTTGTGTTGGTGGTAGACATTATAGTGGTACTAATAATATAAGAGTGGTCGTCTCAGCCAAAGGAACTAAGATGTTAAAGGGCAATTGTACTAAATGTAAAAGGAATAAATCAGTGACTGTCAGTGATGCAACAATAGGAGCAGAGGGATTGAAAGACTTCTTTAAGAATGTAGGTAAAGCAACAGTTAACTTTGATAAAAAACTTACTAATAACCCAGTAAGAGCAATAAAAATAGCAGATAAATTAGGAAGTGCAGCTGCAAGTAGAAACTCTAAAGCAGCTCTAGCAGCTATACCTGAATTAGCTAACTTTGCAACTCCTGGTGAAGGTATAAAAGTAGTACAGAGAAATGTTAGGTTTGTAAAGCATTCCTGACATAATCACCAAATTTAAGTTCGGTTGTCGCTTTGGTAGAATTAACATAGTATTTAACCTTATCGGGATTATTAGAAGCATCAACGGGAGTCAAATTAATAGTAGAGTGAATAGTATTGTTATAGGTTATTACTGCTTCATTTAATATATTTACCCAATTACCATCACAATTGATGAACATTGGTTTATTAATTATGTGTAATAGCATTCTTTTAAATGTCTCTATAAATACAGCCTTTAAATCACTGCATGTAGAATATAGTTCTGTCTCATATTCTTTAAGTAAATATTTCAATGTGTTATGGTAAAACTCACTACCTCTATCTACCCATAACTTCTCTGGTTTTCTATGTTTACCTAATACTATTTTAAAGCCATTACTTATATATAAACCAGATTTAATTTTCAATGGAATAGCCCAAGCATGTTTTGTGAATATATCTATAACTGTTAATATAAACTTATAATTATGATTGTATTTACCTCGAGATGATTTGTCTGTCAAATCAGCTGACCATGTTTCATCTTTATATAATAGTATTATTCTTTCTCTTCTAAATTTTGTTTTTTTTAGGACTGAATACTTCATTAGATAGGAGTTGTTGTTTAGCTTCAGTTGCGCCTTGTTGTTTTTCCACCATTATTTTTTTACCATAATTAAAAACAAAATTATCTAGTTGTTCGAAATAATAATAATAATGATTAATAATATTCATAGATAATAATTGTTTAGATATATTTAGCATTTCATTATATGATCCATCATGACCAGCTTTTGTTTCTAGTATAAGTAATTCTAGTCTTTCTACTAAACTATTTGGGTCAATGTCAATCAGGGAACCTGCTTCGCAGATGCTATTTAAACCGCTTAATTGGGGGTTAGATTGAATTGACATTAAATTAAAAATTTGAGCTGGGTCTTTATCTACTATAATTTCTTGTTTATCTCGAGCTTCCTCTACAGCTTAATCGGACTTCATTAAGGCTTCTTTAGACTTCATTAATGCTTCATTAAACTGGGAACCGGCTTGCTGGATCATTTTAGTTTGTTTATATAACTGTTTGATTTTGCCAATATAATGCTCTTAATGTTTGTTCACTCAATGCTAGATTCTGTTCATTGTTTGCATTTAGTGTTTTAGTTAGAGGATCAAATAACTCTTCGTTTTCAGCATAATATTTTTGTTGTCTTTATTTCTCTTCTAATCTATTCTTTCTGTTTAGTTTTTGGAGTTTATTTAATTATATAAGTTTATCTAGCTTAGTCATTTTTTGTATATTGAAACCTTATAATAATGGGAAAAAGTGGATAAAGGAAAATCTCTTGATGAAAACTACTCTGAGTTAAAAAAATGTTTAGCATGTGGAAAACAATATCAGACTATGGAAGAGTTTATCAACCATGCTAGGGATATTTGGCATGATGAATTAATGATTTCAGGTTATTCTAATTATGCAGATGAAAGGGAAACCAGTAAAATTATAAAAATTATAGAACATAATAAAAACAAATTAACTATTGGAAATAGTTATATGGGAATATATTTGGGGGAGATGATGATCTATAATGTACTAACTACTAAACCAATGGATGCAATCGATCATTTTGTTAATAGGAGGTTTTAGAATATTGTTAATCAGTTTGTTTTTTATTAGGATTATAAATCGGGGAACCTGCTTCATAGATCATTATATAATCTAATAGCGGCCTCAATTAACATTCTATCATCATTAGTGGTTGGTTCTAAAATATTATTTATTAATGATTCTAATGATTCGTTACTTACATCTAACCCTAATTTTATTAATAGCTCTAAAGTAGTATTATCAATTTTATTTACTAGATCTCTTTTGAATAGTTATAGATTCTCATCATGAGGATAGCCTTTAATATTATTTACATAGAATCTTTTATCATCAAATGTGTTTAGGCTTATCTTATTGTTTATGTTGTTGTCATGTTATCGCCAACTTTTTGTATTATTCTACATTCTTGTACAACACTTTTTTATTATAAATTAATGCGTCATAATACTCTTCATGTTTAGCATTGTTACGATTCTTTATTCCTTTCTCTTTAGTTTTATTTGGTTAAACTTTAAAGCTATATGTCTTTGGTGAGAGGGCTATAAACTCTTCTATTATTCTACTTCCCAATTCGTGTTTGAATTTACCTGTAACTTTATTATTAGTTTTGATTGGTGGGTCCAGATTACTGAAGTCCATAGGTTCATTGTCAACAATACCCTCGGTAAAGCTTAATACAAAACTATCAGTATCCATATAATACAGTTGTAGATCTTTGAGAGATGGTTGAAGAATATTAAAGAATACATCTTACATGTAAAATTTACCTAATTCTTGTATAGTAACGTCTATATATACTGGAGAATCATATCTTAATTTTTTTTATATTCAATTTGGCTATAATCCTTATATCTAGTTATATTCTTAAATGTTGGTTTACTTATACTCTTCATTATCTTTTCTTCATCGTGTATGAACTTACTTTGAAGGAAGTGTAGAGGATTCATTCACATTCTTCGATATAATGAGTTGTTCATTAATTTCCTTATATCGCTTTCCGCTTCAATTTTAGCTGTTGCTCTTTTATTAGTTTTATTTTAACGATAATCTTTACATATGTAATCTTGTTTAAATTGAATTACTCTGTAACTGTTTAAATGTGTTTTAGTTACTTCTACACCCATCCTAACATAGAAATTTAACGTTCTATAACGATCCATATATTCTGTCTTGATGTTTTGGTCTAAGATTAATTTGTCTGATCTTGCCTTGCCTCCATCTCTTTCTCTATAGCCTAAGTCATTGTCATTTATCTTTCTTTTATTTGGCATCAGTGCTAACTGCGCTGTTCTCTCTTTACAACTATTGGTATAATTAATATCACAAAATATACAGTAACCATGATCACTATCATCGGGAGTATTTAGTATAGTGTCTAGAGATGTGTCAGAGTAGTTGAAGTCCTTATAAGGTAACTTTTGCATCATTGTATAGCCGTATAGGTTGTTTGCGTCTATGTTCCATATGGTCTTGTTTGTACCATTACCATTACCATTATTAATATATCTATCACAAAATATACCACATATACCACCAAAATCATATAGCATTTGTTTATCTTGTAATGTATCTAATGTAACAGCACTTAACATTAACCAGCAATCAAAACTATACCCCGGGAGACTAACATAGTGTGGAGGGCTGAGACCAAATTCTTTCATATTTATTTTGACATATTCTTTCATGCAATAGTCTATTATTTCCACATCATTCTGTAAATACTCTATAGTGAGATCTTTACCAGTTTTATGAATGTTGTCTTTTTTAAAGTTATCGACTTCTTCTTGTTAGTAATTTTTTGGATAGTGAGGATTTGAAGTCTTTTACATTTAGATTACCTATAACGTCATCATAGGAGTCTAAAACAAAGTATTCATATGGATATAATGTTTTAGTTTTACATCCATAAACCTTTGCCGTTTGATCTAGAGGCATAGCTAAGAAGTTATAACTATCTAAGAAATTAAGACAACAAATGCTAAACATCTTGGACTTACCAGCAGCTAGTGGTATGTTATCTACTTTTCTTTTATCATTATTCTGTTTAAAGAGTTCACTATATAGTAGATTGAAATCATAACCAGAGGCATTATGGATTATTACGGGAATGAAGTTTTGTTGTTTGTATCTTAGATTACGCAACCTACATGCTGGTCCTCTATATTTACCAGTTTCATGACAGTGATCTCTTACTTTATTAAAACATGTTTTGCTGCACATATGACAAGTGTTATTGGTTTCATGATATAATTCATCTTCTTTATTGAATATCATTGGTTTGTTTAACTGGATATTATTTTCTGTTTCTATTTGTAATAGATATCTAGCAAATCTTTTGATGCAGTCTAGACCGATGTAGTATTCGAAATTTTCTTGCCAGATGTAACCTACACTTATTGGTATGTTTTTTGCTATTACATATTTGCAGTAATTAGATGAGACGTTAACAATGCAACATTCTATATCAGCAGTTATAATATTTTTATATTCTGACGCTTATGTTCAATTATAAAAGTAATTTTCTTCCTCTAAGGACAAACAATTTCTGGTTTGAAATAGTGGCTACATATATGATTGTCGTATTCAATTTGAGAGTTAAACCAAAATGTACATCTATCGCAGTAATAGAATTTATGATTCATTTTATTGGATCGATCTAACAAGGTTTCTATGTTTTTAATTAGGGCACAGTGTTGCCCCCAAACTAGTATTCTTACATCTTCTCTGTCTTTATTAAACTCATCCACTGATTAAAGCAATTCAACTTTACCATCACCACCAGAAGTATATATCCAAATATTAATATTATATAATTTTTGTATTCTTGACATATAGCCAAAGTCATCTTCATCTTGTTGTCTTGGTGAAATTAGTTTATTCTGGTATTTACTTTCACGTGTTGCATGGTCCCAGGCAGGATGTAGCCAAGCCGTAGTAGTTACTTGCAAGCAATTGTATTTGGAATTGTGTATATTTAATATTTAATTAGAGTTTTTGAGATCGGGGGGTAAATCTATAAAACTACCAATAGATAATTTAGTTGGTTCAATTTTTATCTGAATATTTCTTAATCCGAGAAACTCAAAGTCATAGCCATAGCCTTCATATATTTCCTTCTCAAAGTTAAGCCATTGTTTGAAGTCTCCATTTTCATATATTGCGTTATTAATAATATAGTCAGTGTTGAAAAATATTTTAGTAGTTTTAACTTCTTCTTTGGATCTCTTCTTGTATTCACACTTGGCTGTTATCTTATATTTAAAACTCTTAACTTTACGAAACTGGTAACAGCTTTTAATTTCTTCTAAGAGTTTTTAATAGCTTCATCTATATCTTCAATGTAATTTCCGGCTTTATCAGTAATATAAAATTCTTTCATGTTTTGGCTAGAGTTTTTATCGAAGTATTCTGTGCTTTCTAGATACTTGCGATTATGACAATATGACTGAGTATTTAGGGCATTTTTTGAAAAAATTCTTCATTGCATTCTTTACATCTAAACTTAGTTTTAGAGTAGATATTATCTTTTGGTTTAGTTGGAGGATTAGCTTCAGTAGTGGGTTTAGTTTTAAAAATATCTTTGATGTTATCTTTAGGTTCACTCTCAGTTTTAGGCTTAATCTCAGTTTTAGATTTACTCTCAGTTTGGTGGACCCACGGAGCGGCTGATCGAAGAACCGCCAAGGGCAAACCCTTTAGGCTTAGGTCTGAAGAAGTAATATTCTTCGTCTGAGTCATACACTTTCTCCATGTTTTCAGGTATGGGTTTGGCTGGTGGGGGTATAACCCTTTCGGCTTTAGGTTTAGCATTAATTGGGGTTTCATCCTCAGAGCCAAACATTTTCTCTAACAATTCTTTATGTTTAGAATCATATGATTGATGTCTGTGTAAAACTTTCTTTGTTTCAAAGGATAAATCACAGACGACGCAGAAGTTTACATTACTGTTAGTTGAGTGAGACATGGTGTATTTTATTGGGGGAAATTTTGGAAGAAACAATTTTTCGAAAGTGAAAAATGAAGTGTGGTAAGTGTAAAAATAAGCATTGGAGAGAATGTTGTAATGATTGCAAAGAATTAGATTATTGTTGTTACATATGCAAAGATATAGTAAAAGTGAAAAATTATATTAAACATTTGGGTGACCATTATGCCAATCCAAATCAATATCTAGAGTGAAACATGTGTAAAGTTTATAAGAATATTTCTTTCTTTAGGTTTAGAAATGGAAGATGCAGATTGTGCATCTATCTTAACAGATATAGATTTGGCCATACTAGACATCAGTGTAGCGAGCATGCTTATAAGTATAATATCTGCGAAGAAGGTTCAACCTGATCGGCGAAGCAGGTGAAGCAGGTTCCCGTTGATTTAGATCTATTGTCTTCTTGCGGGAGTGGGTGGTTAAAAGGCTTACTTTTGATTTTTGGAAACAATTAGATAATATTAGCTTTAGTAAAATATCTTTAAGTTTTTTCTCCCCGAATCTGGCGAAAGACTAATGGTAAAATTCCTAGTTTGTCCTACTGTCACCAACGGCTGTAACTATTGCACTGAAGTCCTAGAATTTCTATTTGAAGTCTTATTCGGAAGAAAAATTGAAATTCATTACTAAATTACATAAGATTCTTTACAATTGGTTGGGATTCTGTTGTTTGTTCAGAAAATTTGACAAAATTTTTGTATGGAAATAGTCAGTGGCTCTTGCTGGCTTCAGTGAAGCCTAAGCCTAAGTCTAGTTCGATATTGGAGTTATTGAATCCATTAGAGAGACTTCCTAATGTTAAAGTTAGAAAAAAATTATTATTACTATTATTTTTTCAATCTTTTAAAACCACCTAATTAACAACTGCTAATTGTGGTGGGTTGAAACTTTGCATAGTTGTAGCTAGGATATATGACTACAACTTACCGGAACGGGAATTCCTAAATTTGGTTTATAAATTGAGTTAGTAACAAAATTCGAGCAAAAAAAGTCTTATTCAGTAGAGGGATATTAATATTAGCGGATATCAAAATTAATTTATCGGTAGTAAGGATATCAAAATTAATTCATTAGTTGTATGGATATCAATATTAATGTATCAGTAGTAAGGATATCAATATAAATGTATCAGTAGTAAGGATAATAATATTAATGTATCAGTAGTAAGGATATTAATATTAATGTTAAATATATTTATTAATAACAATCTTTTTTTAAATCATTTTTGAAATTTTTAATTCTGTCAAGCACCTAGATTGAAGCTGAATATCCTCCTTGAGCTCTGCTTTGAACATTTTTAGATATATTCTTGCTAACTAGTAGAGTTCTGCTTTTGTTTGTTTGTTTGTTTGTTTCGTCAGGTATAAATTTGTTCATCAAATGATGAGAACTGTTTAAAATTTTCGCTTGTTTTTGTAGAGAAGTGAAAGTCATGATGAATAGCCAAAAATATCGTGGAGAAAAAAGGTCCACTCATGGAGAATTATTCTAGAAAATTCCTTTCTAGAATATTCGGACATGATTTTTAACTTAAAATTATTTATCATTTCCCAAGTAATTACCTGTTTTAATGTTAAATAATAATTAAATCCTTCTAGTAAATTGAGTGCTTTGTTTAATCTATTAAAAAAAAATAAAAGTTTTAATAAATACTCAACATGCAAGCTAATAATTAAAGATGTCTTTTTATTCGAAATTTTCACTCATTTGATATCATTCTGCTAATGGTGATGGTCATTTCTGTTAATGGAGGCGGCCATTTTAGCAAGACATGCTCTTTTCTTTTTCATCATTTATTGAACTTTTTATAGATTGTGCAAATTGAGCGCGTATTTTGTTTATAGTTTTGCTTATAGTAGTGGATAAAACAGGGCTTCCAGTTAGCAGACGGCTTGGTCCATTTCCCCGAGTTTTTACGAGCGGAAATGGATCAAGTTGGCTGGTGGCTGGAAGCCCTGCATTATCCACTACTTGTAGTTTTTTTCGACCTTCAGTCAAAGAATTGCTATTTCTCCTTTTCTCTAAAACGGGTTGAATATTTCTTCCCAGGTTGAGGTCCATGCCAGAAGCAAGAATGTCCAGACCGTAGAGGAACGCACGAGGGGGCTTCCTTCGTTAAGGATTACCCCAGTGGTTATTGAATTCAAAATCTTTCAAGAATCATGCAAGAAATCTTGCAAAACAATACATAGTCCATTTTTTCAAAAAGTTTCTTGCAAGAATTAAATTCTTCTTGCGAGAATCTCGCAAGACGTGGATTCCAATTTTTACCTGCAGGTTTGAGGGTTCTCGTTGAACTATACGGAAGAATAATAAACTTGAATAAGCTAATATAAGGTCGGAAAATTGTCTCAAGGCATGTTAAAGACCGACTTTTTGGGACATTTTCAGTATAATTTGTGCTTTTTATCCTCCTCCTTCTTATTTCAAGGCTTCGTGCAAGATTTTGAATTAGGGATAAATTTTTACATTGATTTCAGTTTTGTATTTTGCATCAAAATTTTCTTTTAAATCATTAGTTCCTGATTTAGTTTTTGCCTGTATTAATATCTTGCAATGTTTTCCCAGAGTCTTTCAAGTTTTGAAACGACTTGAAAGATTCTTGCAAGATTTGAGTCCCCCTCAACACTGGGGTACATAGTCTTGAAAGATCGAAAAAACACGGAAGTCTGGACAGTAATGCAGGAAAGTCTAGTGAACGCACGAATGTCTGGACATGAAGGCACACAATTCTGGACATAGACGCACCAAAAACTGATCGGCGCTCTAAAATCTGGACATGAACGCATGAAAATTGAAACATTAATGAATGCAAGAAAAAAATGTTCATACGTTCGTCGTAGTCGGACTTCCGTGTGTTTTTTTTTCCAGATTCAAGTGCGTTCATGCCCTGACTTTAGTGCGTTCACCAGAGTTTCGTGCGTTTATTTGTTCCATTTAAACAGTATACATTTGAAACCAAGAGGTTGATCTTTTTTCCGAGTCTAAATTCTAAGTCCAAATGGTTTTCAAAAACGATTGATCTTATTTTTTTGGTCCAGTTTTTTTAGGGAATCACAAATAAGAACTACCGCTTTGCTACCATCACAAGCTCGAACAAAAACTGTTTTCTTTTCAAAAATCTTGTCGCCCAAAACTAATCTCTTTCTGAGGATCTGCTGAAGTGATTGCGTCATCGTTAAAACGAAAATTCTTAGTATTTATGTTGAACCTACATCAAGTCAATTCGGATTTTTTGGTTGGGAAAAACCGCACAACACTGATAGTAGCTTCAATCAATCTGTAATGCTATTCTCGAATCTTGTAATCAATTTCGTACGATAAAATTGAGAAATCAATTTTCCCAAAGTCCCTATTGGCTATCAATGCTTTTTTTCACTTTTAATCTTAATACTTAAAGAGCGATGTCAGAAATCTAAAGGCATTTGTTGACAGGTATTATAGAATATAGCAAAGATGTTGCAAAAAAGTACTGGAGAAAAATCTGTCTATTGGTTTTCAGTACAACAAAAATAAAATTAAAAATTAAATTTATTTTATTGGAGCTAACGATGCCAGCGGACACAGTTGTTATCTTTTTTGCTCCTGAATTAGCTCATTTTGTATTTAAACTTTGGTTACGTTTGCATCTTCAAAAGGGAAAGTCCAAAGGATTCTAAAGTTTGTTTTGTTGTTGAGTTGAAGTTTTATTTTCAGTTTGTTTTTAGTTGATGAAGCAAATAGACATGTTTTCTAACTTGATTAACTAAAACTCACACCTTATTTGTACGTGAAATTTTGTAAAGAAGACCGGAAAAATTCGAACCCATAAAACTTATGAGATATAATTAAACGGGTATCGAACTAATTGTGTCAGCGTTCGATGACTTAATCAGTGATTGATTGGAGCACTGTTTATTCTTAAAAAATTTAAAATTATGAGATCAATTGATAGATAAAAAGTCGTTCATGAAGAAATTCGATATGCGAGAATTAGATTTGAACACACATTGAATGCACCAGAAAGTTTACCAGAAATATCCCCAACGAGTATACTTTAAAATGTGTTGTTTAAACACAAAATTTGCACTTGGTTGCCTCAAAACCAATTTGTAATTAAGTTTGAGTGAACCGTTTGCTCTCTAAGTCTAAAATGCCTAGGAAAAATTGATCAAAAACAAGATATTCGAAACACTATCTGTAATTTCTAAACTTTTCGGAACAAAAAATAAAAGCGAATCGTCGTAGAGGCAATAGAGTTTATATCTTGATCAGACATTCAAAGATTCACGCTTTTCAAAATCAAAAATTCAAGCGCAACAAAAACTTTCATTACAATGGCAATCAATCCTGTTTGACTTGTTATGAAACAAGATTCACTTTCTGTTAGAAAACGATAATGAGCTCATCTCCAGATTATACTGGAGGCACAATAAATAAAAACTGAAAGCTATGCATGTAATACACAAACTAATCTGGTCCCTATTGTGTGAAAATGACGTGAAGATAGTCTAGTTTTCGAGTTTTCGTTCTCTGTTTACCTGCTTAATGGAAAAAACAAAATTTCTACTTGCAAATCGTCGCTTCTCAGGTTTTAAGCAAACATCATTTCGGATTTTTTTTTTCACTAAGTGTTTTGTTCTTGGAAATAATTCGACGCGCTAAAAGTGAGCACCATTGAAATATTGTGTCGTCTTTGAGCACAAAAGTCTTAGTAAAATCTCATAGATAAGTTTGAACGCACGAATGTTTGAACATAGTGAACCCCGGAGCTTGACGACAGAGCAAATGAGCGCGGAATAGGTTTAAATTCATACTGTTTCTCTGGATGCCCAGTACTCTGTTCATGTCACAATTTACAATGGCAGTCTTGATTTGGAATTAAATTTTCTGCTTGAAAATTAATGTTCTGCTGAAAAAACGTTCGGCTTAACTACCGCCAACAAGGTTTACTTTATATGCAGTTCGAACTTCCGTGTGGGTACTTGTAACAGTTAATTTGCGTAGCAAGTTGTAACCACTGAGCTTAATTGGGTCTTTGTGGTAATTATCTACAACCTAGCTTAAGAATAAAGAGTTTGCATTTTACTACAGTAATTACCAGTTTTAAGCAATAAAAGTTTGTCTTTATGCTGCTCTGGTTTAACTCAGGCTCATGAGTATTTTTCAGTCTACACGGGATAAATTTAGCATGTGTGAATTCTATGATCTCAATATAATCAAAATGAAGACCCACTGCACATAAAGAAACTTAAAATAATCTAGAGATGCAATGTTTCAGAACTGAATTAATTTTTTACCCTTGAAATGTGGTGGTTCAGCGATGAAATGCTCTGAGACTCAAGTTCGGGCCTTCAGTGCACAAATTATTTGGAGAAACCAAAAATGGAAAAAATGAATCTCATGGTTGATTCAGCACTCTTACTAGAGCGCTCTCGTAAGTGAAAACATTCTACGTAGAAAACCTTAAATCACTTGTGTTCAAAACTCGCAAAACCTCGGATACAGGAAAAACAGCATCCAGCATTTTGTCATGTTTTGGAAAAACCTAGGCCAGGAATCATATAATTTTGCCGAAGTTAAAAAAATGCGCTACAATAGCTGTTTGAAGGGAACCGTTTTCCAACAGTATATCCACTGACTACGTTTTTTATGTAGTTACTTACCAGCTACTGAGACCATATACCACAATAATCCCCCTATTATAATTATACTTGAAATGAGAATATTATGAATATGTTCTGCTTATTTTTTTATAAGAATGTAAATTTGTCTGGAAATGAACTCACGAATGTCTGATGAACTAATGAAAATCTGGACTTGACTGAATTTAGTTCAGGACACTCATTTTTGAACGCACAAAGAACGCGTACAAACTTTTAAATTTACTTTTCGCGGTTTTCAGTTTACTTTTCAGTCAAAGTCTTCTTTTTCAGTTGTTTTTACCAGAATTTTACCAAAACTTCTCAGGTAAACCTGAATAAAAACATTTTGCTTGAACTGTTCAGGATTTTTCTTCAGGTGTTGTATAGTCATATATATTTCTTCAAAGTTAAGCCAAAGATGCCTGAATTTTCTAGGTAAAATTCAAGTAAAATTTAGGTACTTTCAGGTGTTGTTCATGTGAGAGCAAATTGCCTTAACGGTCCATTTAAATACAAGTGTTTTTTCTTATTCATAACTGGTCTTTCTTTAGAGTGAATTCACTGAAGTCCGGAAAAATCGGGTTTTTTTTGTCTGACTCGGTCTGTACATAAGCATGGCAAAGGGCCAATTTGAGTTGCAAGATGATGGTTAACTGGTGGACCACCAAATGACTTAGCAACTACTATACTGTCTTAATAGACTGAACAACGCGCCACTCCAGAATTTTTACGCCTCGACGAAAACGTTAAAAAGTTTATTCTAATCAGAGCACCGATGGAATTCTCGAAGTACCAATCAGCTTCTCAGAAAAACAAGTGCAGGCAATCTAATGGGATCAGAGTCCTATAAATCTAGGCGTGAAACTGACCAAAACAATGTAAGATGTTGGATGCAACTTTTCCTGCGTTCGACGTTTTGCAAATTGTGTACTGAATTGATCTGAGGTTTTCTTTGTGGAAGGCCTTCACTTGAGTGAGCACTCTAGTAAGAGCGCTTAGTCAAACATGAGGTAATTTTTTTTTTGGCATTCTTCTTTCCATTCAAAAAAATTCGTCCGCTCAACGTGAGCTCAAAAATTCTAATGTCCAGACTTTCGTGCGTTCATTTTTCTTTCCAGACCGTATAACTTTGAACGCACGACGCCCCCTTGTGCTTTCATTTCGGTCTGGATATATCAATTTTCGGCCGGGCACCTCAACCTGGATATGCAATAATCAGCTCTGTATAATTTAAACTCAGCCTCGTGAGGAGCTCCTTAGATCTGATCAGATATGCCTTTTCCAGAGACTAGTTGGTTGCTGATCAGATGAACACAACCAGCCACCAGCGAATCAACCCCTCTTATAGCAGAACTAAGAAAAACGAATGTTCAGACCGAAATGGCCTCTGATCAGACCGTCCCAGACTAAACCGACCTCTGATGAGACCGACTCAGACTGAATTGTCCTCTGATTAATTTGTCGTGCGCTCGAAGCTCCTTGTACGCTTAAAGTGTGCTCGAAAACTTCCTCTGATCAGCACTGCTCTTTTGAGTTTCATTTGATGAATAGAAATGTCTGATATCAACGCTAACAAATGCTTTTTGACTTGACCAGTTGAACTGTTTTATTTTTCAGATCAATTTTCTGTTTTACTCAGGGGACATATCAAAAGAGCATGTTTGATTTTTCTTTCTAGAAATCATTATAAAAATTGTTAGAGCTCTTCGATGTTTTAATCTTGTTGTCATTGTTCCCCCGGGTGTCTCAACCCGTGTTGGTATGTACACCACAGCGTGGAACAATTGGGTCTGTATACCCTCAGCGCTCGACCAAAGTTGGTGTAACCAGAACCGATTTGGTTCGAATACCGACCTGGACACTGTCTTAAAGTTTATTTGTTTTTAAAACTATTTTGAATATAAATTCAAAGAAGAGATGAAAGAGAAGAAATTTTTATACATTTCAATTTTTTGGGTTGCTTAGTGTGTTTTTAAGACGATAGTGAATGTTTTCGTTCTTTTAATCCCTTCTTTTCTACTTTACTCTCCGGGAGGTTTTCCAGTACCTCCAAAAGCTGCAATTGGATGGCACAATTGATACTTGTTGAATCCGTCCTTAGAGGTATACTCCTTAACTGAGGGAATATTTTCAAATCTCTCCTTGTATTTGATCAACTGGTCACATCCATCAAGAACTGTTGGTTCCAGAACTAAAGCGGGGGAGAAATGATCTTGGTCGTTCTTTGAGAGCATCAAGGCAATCAATATCATATTTGTATTTATATGAAAAGTGCAATCAGAGAAAAAAGTCTGGAAAAAACATCTGATCAGGGGAAAAAATTGAAAAAAGGATATGATCAGGCCCCGGGTCGAGGTTTGACAGTGAATTTTCGTTAGAAATGCGGTAAAAAAATAAATTTCACGACGTATTTCTTAAATCTTTCTGTGGTGAATGCGGTGAAACGTGTTGGATTATATATTTTAACAGCGTTCGCAGTATTTCTACAAAAAGAAGCTTCCGTACACGGGTTGCAACCTCTTACCTCCTACATGCCTTCAACTTCCTATCCTGTTCCACTGCGCCAACTGTCACTTACTTCTCTGATATTTCTTGTGAATTAAAATCAGATTGGGTGAACGTTGGGAAGAAATTGCGGTGAACTTTTGTAAGAAATTCGGTGAAATTTGCGGTGAATATTTGTAAGAAATGCGGTAAAATGATGTGAATTATTTCTTTTTCACCACATTCACCGCTTTCACTACAATTCTTATTTTAATTTGCCACAAAAGTCGAAGCGTCGAATTTTTATTTTAAAAAAGTTGATTTTCGCAGTGAATTTTTGTAAGGAATGCGGTGAAATTCGGTGAAATATCTTTATTCAACGCATTCACCGTAATCACCGCATTTCTTATAGAATTTTGCCCAAAGACCTCAACCCGAGGAGGAAAAATGTGAAAGACATTATATCTTGGAAAGAGTAAGTAGACATTAATGAATTTGGAATCTGATCGAAGATTAACTTTAATTCGAATTTATCAAAAGTTAACCAGGTCGTAATTCAAAAATGCATCTCCCTATTATTAGAAATTCCAAGCTTAGTTTTGGCTGTCAGAAGCACTTTCTTCACAGCCCTTTGTTTTGAGACTTTAATGTTGTTTTTCAACAAAACAATGAATTTAATATAAAATTTAGCTTAAAAAATGAACTAATAGATTTTATAGCTAGTATTATCTCTATTTTCAATTTTTCGACAATTGCCGATGTTTAGCAGTTACACGACTAGTTGGCCAATAAAAAATCATTAAGCACGACATACCATCACAATACTGATCAAACGTTAGATATCCGTTGCGAAAAACTGATTTCCTTTTGATCATCAAAGCAAAATTATTTAAAGCTTTAATGAAAATAGAAATAAGACGCAGCCCGACTGAGCTAAAAACTATATCCAAAAAATCGACGGAAAGTCTAACTGTAGTTAGTAGTATTTTTATGCATTTTAATCTTAAAGGTGAGCTAGAAGATAATTATACTGATAATTGATAAGCTATTATTGTATTTGCAGCTTTTGAAAAAAAAACATGGTTACTTTCTATCTTCGGAAACTGTGATAGTTAGTAGGGACATTGTCAAATCACAAAAATATGCGGTTTCAATTGTTAAACTGTATATTTTTCCTCAGTTGAAGCAATAATTTTAGCTTCTAAAAATACTATTTTTTTTGGTAAACAACAACTTAAAATCGGCAGAGAATTGTTACAGCTTTGAATTTTGGTTCAAAAAATCAGCTGAGAACGAAAAAAAACAAGGACGATGTTTGCACTTTTTTGCACGTACCGTTTTGAAAAAGTTGTTTCCTACATTTTATTCAAGAAATTCAGAAAATGAGGTGAATTTTCACGGCATTGATCAGTGCTGAGTTGTTTGTAATTTTATCAACTGGCTCTATTTCTCTCCTTCTCTTTTCATTTTGTAGATCAGAACAATCTTTTGAGTCTAAATATCTTTTGTCTTGCAATATTTGTCAGCTTTGGAAGTTTTTTCACTTACAAAGGTAAACTGACCCCCTATGTTTTGATCCAAAAAATGTTTGAGAAATAACTTTCGCTTTGATAAGTTAATTGGGTACCCGGAGCTTGGTGGCAGAGTAAATCAGCTCTGAATCAGTCTAGAGACATTCTGTTTTTTTGGGATGGCCTCTGTTCATGTCACAATTTACAATGGCCAATCTGATTTTTGAGTAAAATTTATTTCATGAAAAACAATATGATCAACGTAACTCCCGCGAAAAATGTTTGCTTTATACGCGATTCGAACTTCCGCGTGGGTACTTGTAGCGTTGTAACCAATAAGCTAAATGGGCGTTGTGGTAATTGCCTACACACTAGCTTATGCATCAATAGTGTGTATACTACTATAGTAATTACCAGTTATAAGCTACAAAAGTATGACATTATTCTGCTCAGACTTAATTTTGGGGTATGGGTAATTTTCAGACTATACAGGATGAACTTAGCCTGGGCGAACTCTATGGTCTCAATATAACCATAATGAAGAAAAAACTTCACATAAAGATACTTTAAATATTCTTGAGATGCAATGTTTCAGAACTGAATTAACTTTTTACTCTTGAAATGTGCTGGTTCAGCGCTGAATTGCTCTGAGACTCAAGTCCGGGTACGTTAATTAAGGTTTATTGCAGAAAAGACTGCCTGTATGAAATTTGCAGGTAATTGCAAAAAGGCGATGGAAATTTGTTTGTTTGTTTCTCATGTAATACTTTATCGCATGACCACAAAAATATGTCCTCCTATGTTGGGAAATGAGCGAAAATGAAAACAAATTCTGTCATAAAAAGCGCCAATAGGTGCAGCCTCAAAATTTTCGGAAAATGCAAAACAGAATCATTTCTACCTAAATAGGCGTCGAGCATTGACCATAAATGGAAATCAGGATACTTCATATCACTTCCAAACAGCCATTCCTTGTCGCCCAAAAACACATCGAACTGTTTGAACACTTGCCTCGCCTGCGCAATTGCAAATTCCTTCATAGTCTCAAACCTGTCTCCACTGTAGCATGTTAAGAAGAAGAAATAGTGAAGTTCCAATTTTATGACGTCAGCAATTTCGTCAATTTTTGCTTCCTCTTGAGGTGTTTGACCAGCCAGACCATACTTCTTGCCCACGTATTTCAAAATCGCACCGCTTTGGGAAATTGTAACATCCTTATCAATATAATACGGCAAATTTGGGAAGTCGAGCCCGAGTTTCAATTTTCCTTCCTGCCAGCTGGGGTGGAATTTGCCCATTTTCGGGTCCATAAAGAAATTTTCGAACTTGTAGGGCACATTGTTGTGGTGTAGAATCATCCGGATTGGTTCGACCAGACCCCGGATGTCCCAGTAACCGATCCGGATAAGATCAGACTGTTCAGATGAAGTTTCAGCCTCGCTCGACATTTCAGACACCCAGTCCTGTTTGATATCAATTAATGAGAGCAAATTCGAACTTTAAATTGAAGTTTTGTGTTTCACACTTGCTAGCTGAAGTTTTGTGCAATCTTGTTAACAATATTTGAGTCAGTTAAACATTTGTTGACCTGACGTTTTCATTATTGAGAGAAAAGCTGATATTCACGATCAACTTGAGTGGTTTCGATTTTGTTTCTCGATTGGTAGGCCAATAGTTCATCAATACTGTAAAATGTTACACTTCACCTATTCTGAAAAAAAACAAGACATAAGAATGGGAAAACGCGTATAAAACCAAAAATGACATGAAAAAATACAACCTTTAATGCGACGCAATTTTCTGATCTGAATTTCATTTTTAGGTTGTTCCCGAACTTGAGTCTCAGAGCACTTCAGCTCTGAACCAGCACATTTCAAGAGTAAAAAATTTGTTCCGTTCTGAAGCATTGCATCTCCAGAATATTTTAAGTTTCTTTATGTGCAGTTTTTTTTTCATTATAATGATACAAGTACTCACGTGAAAGTTCTAATCGCATATAAAACAAACCTTTTCGGCCGGAGATAAGCTGAAAATATCATTTTTCATGCACTAAATTTTACGTAAAATTAAGAGCAGCCAGAGTAATAGTCATCCAGAAAAATCAAAATATCTCTCGACCGATTCAGCGCTAATTTGCTCTGCCAACAACCCCCGGGTTAACTCAAAGCTTGCATCTTTTAGTTTTAATTAAAGAAGTGTAAGAAAGCTTTCCATTTATCACAAATATGAATTTCACACTATTATGCTCATGATTATTTTGACGGGCTTGAAGAAACTCTTGTTAGCCATAAAAAGACAATGTATGATTTTTTGTCGGCCTTTAAAATAATTTCTATGGTTGTTTTCTCAGATACAAAAACGATTACTTTGTCTTGGTATTCAATTGAACGACATTGAATGACTCGTAGCTGCAATTAAAAAATTCGTAAATTTTCCTTTTTATCAATCAAACGTATGATTCTCACAAATCATTGCAAGATAATTCAAAGAAAGAGTAGGTTTTATATGGAAACATGCATGCTTTTTATTTGGTTACCAATACAAAATAGCTGCTCCCACGTTTATCAAAACGTTAAAGGAGTTATAAGATTTTGTATCTTTTTTTAAACATCATGCAGATTAAGGCATTCATGTCAAAATTATTTCTGTACAAATCTCAAAGCTTTTATTTAGATTGCTGCAATTTTACACCAGTTTATTTTATAAATTTTTCTTTATCGTATAACATTATGACGAAGATAGGGGTTGTTTTTAATTAAAAGTTTTAGAGTTATGCTGATTGGACGTCAAAATTTGATTTGAAGAGTTTTTTTATATATAAGTATCAAATATGTTTTTCTGTGAGGTACTTAGCTCTTGATTTTAAAAAAACGCTGCAACGAATGAAGTTTGACCACAATTTTTGGCGGTTTAAAACAATTGTGAACAGTAAAAAAATTTCAATTTTCAGATAAACTTAACAAGTTGTTCGATTTTCTGAGATCTTTCTGGGTAATTGTTTTTCGATTTCTCTAGATAGTAGGCTATATAAATGAAAAAAAAAACAGTTTTTTTAAATGTTAAACAAAGCGTTTACCAGAAGATGTTTCGAAGAGCAAGTTTACATTGATACAGAAAGACCTAAGGGTTTGTTTGATTGCTATGAAAAGCATGGAATTTTTACATCCAGAAATACAAGCACTGAGATATCTTTACCTGTCAAGATGTGAGCAAAACCCCAGTCAAAATAGGACGGTTATCTTGCAAGATCTTGCAAGATTCTTGTAGGATCTTGCAAGATAAACGTCCGGATCTTGCATCTTGCAAGATAAACGTTGTTTGCAAGAATCTTACAAGATCTTGCAAGATAAACGTTATTTGCAAGAATCTTGCAAGATTTTACAATATAACCGTTGAAGTTCGTCTGGGGAAAAGAGTGTCAAAAGAACTCTCATTTCTTGCCAACACCCGTGTCTTTTCTGTTTCGGCACTGAAGTTTTTCTAATTTTTACACCGCTTCGAGGGGAACTTTTGGGATGGATATTCTTGTTGTTTTGTAACTCTAGTAACATCCAAAAAAATATGTGCACCCTAACCTGCGCCAAAAATAACCCAAAAGACCGGTGATTCTCATTGCACACGATTTCCTGTTTTTTGATTTTTTTTTCAATTTCTTTAACATGAGTGGAAAATGTGTTAGGCTTGACTTGCAAAAAGTTCTAAAGATATTTGTCGTTTTTGGGTGTTGTTAGTCAAGTAATTACTTTTCATAAAAATGACCGAGGAAAAAATGGTTAATCCATTGCAAGAATCGAAGCATCAAGATCGCGCTGGTTTAAAAACCGAACACATGTATTCTTGAACCAATCGATTTCGAACAAGCGAAATTCTCTATTATCAGACATTCTTTACGCTAAAAAATTGAGAAACTAATATGTGGGTCAATCAGTCAACCTTTTCAAATTGAGCGTAGATCCTGCCAAGAACCATTGTTTTCGCTCTTTTTAAGTCATTTTAGCGTGGTTATACATTCAAATAATTCTTGGCTAGTTGACCGGTTATGCTTTTAACGTATAGAACAGAAGATCTTTCGATATAGCGACGACTAAATTGCCATTAAACGAAAATTCCAAATATGAAAAACAGATGTTCACTTTTCTTCAAAAATGACGACCTCTTTGCACCTCTCTGAAAATAAGTGAAACGAAACAAAATCAGCCCATTAATAGCAAAGAATGTGAAGTTTTCTTTACATCCCGATGGTTTATATACCAGTTTTAAAAATTTAGGAACTTGTTGGCTTATGAAACAACACGATCCAATTCAGATCTGTTCTCATTATAACATCCTGAAACCTTGAACCTGAAGCTATCAAGAAATACAGAGTTAATATTGTATATTGTTTAAAGTGATCTTTTGGATTACAAACAAATGGATTTCATTACGTGAATAAACAAGTGTAAAATACTAAATTCCGAATTAATCAGTTTGAAAATTAGCCTTTGATTCTTCCGTCTCCAAAATTAATAGACCAAAGATATTCTGCCATGCGACCAATTTGAAATCTTCGGCTAATTGCCCTATCGGTCAGTTGTAACTTTGGTCTGCGACGTAGGTGGTCTGTGATGGTAAGTGGGTAAATTTCCTGAACTTGAGGGCAAATTATGAGCTAGTTTGTCAATCATCAGCAACGCGTATTTCAATCTGCTCTGCAGATGTTTTGTTATAACTCCCGTTCTGAAAGCCGAAGCGCTGAACGTCCTAAAATTCTTTTCCTCATCGATGTAAGAAATAGCTTGCATTACAGGGCATAAAATTAGCTTCGAATGACATTGGAAAAAATTGATTTGAATTGTTCCGTTGCTTAAAAACAACACAATTGCATTTTTCGTCCTAAACCAGGTTCGTAAAAATGGTAATCGACCTTGAATTACGTCATCGGCAGGTCTTTCAACGTCGCCACCAGTTTTCAGTAAATGTTCACTCATATAGCTTCTGAAGTATTTCAAAAGCGTGATCTTTTTCTTGAGTTCTGGAGGATAATCGGTCATTGAGTGAAATGATTCTTTATGTCTGTGATCGATGAACTGAATATTATCTTCGTCTTGAAACAGAACCATGCGACTGTTGTCGTTGAACAGAACCCCGACTGATCCATCACAAAGTTGGTAACTTAGCCCGTATTTGTCAGAATAATCGACCCACTTGCTTACCCAGTAAATTGGAATTAAATCGGGCGATTCCAGATCTTCGTTCAGTTTGCTTACGAATTGATGGTCCGAAACCTTGTCAATGTATAGCATCATCGCTTTCAGGTCTTGAAGGTGTTTCAAAGGCGGAACCTGCGTGACGTCAATAACTTCTTCCGCTGACCGATTGACCCCTGCCGATTTCAAATGCGAGCTTGCGACTGTTTTCGGTCTCTGAACGTTCAGGTCGTTAACTGAAGATCCGATTCTGGATTTGGGGTTTCGGGAAAGTTGATTGATGTTATCGGATCCGTTCACATTTTGGAGGGCCCTTCGTTTCATGTGATCTTCTTCAGAATTGTGAGAGCCAGCATTCGTGTGAAGGTTATTGAGCCGGGGGGTCATATTCAAACATGACGAAGGCAAAACTTTAGGCAGGAACCCACAAGTCATAAAAGGGTCCACCATAATGTCACGGACCTTCGGACGTTTGTTCGGATCCGCCGAGAGCAACTTTCGGATCAAAGAGGCGGCTTCGTTGCCCAACTTGTGAGGTATGTGGTAGTCGTTAGCTTTGATTCGTTCATAGGTGTCGTTTAGGGTTTGAGTTTCAAAGGGGGGTTTTCCAACTAACAGGGTGTAGAGAATGCAGCCAATGGCCCAGATGTCAACTTCGTAGCTGTGACCTTTCTTCTGTAGAACTTCTGGGGCTGAAACATAACATTTTCCCCAAAATGATTACCACCATGTTATCTTTCTAATCGAGAAATTCTTTCTGTTGTTGGATTTCTGTTTGTTGTTGTTGCTTTCTCGTTTCTCTGTTGGATCGCATTACAATTTCAGCATTTCATTTTGAATGATTTGCAAAAAATCAACCTGAACTATTTCTGTTCACAAGTTATTATCAGTTTAGCCTTTCACCTGGTTATCATCAGGTAAACGTTTTAGTAAGCCTTAATTCATGAGAGCATTAAAAGCCGAATTCTTTGCGCATGATTTTGTTAGTAATCATAGAAAATAGTCTGCATTGTCCATGTTTTCCAGAGCAGTTAAAGACAGCACACTCTACAGCACTATTGTGTTTTCCCAAACTTTTCAGAAAAAACAATTCTGCTTTTGAAAATCTTTCAACGATGCTCAAAAAATGTGAAAGATTAGATTCAATTACAAATGTGAAATCTACTCCCGCTCCCGCGATATAATTTGCTCCCGCAAAATAGCGTATAAGTCATTATTTAGAGATAGTAACTCTTATTTTTTATCAACGTGAACATATTATTAAAATCAGTTTTCAGATGAGAAAAGTCGCTGATAGTATTTTGAGGAACGGTCTACGACGAAAGTTTTTCCAAATTAGGCCAGAAAAGATTAGTCTAGATTTTAACTGGTCTTTGGGAGCTAAACTTGCTGAGCTGAGCTTGCTTGTTTATTCAATATTAAGGGGGAAACCAACACAAAAAGCCAACAAATGACACTAGAATACCACAAACACACGAAAATGCACAAGCAGTTGAACGCCAAGAATGCCGAGAACTAGCATTTTATAAAAAAAATTGAAAATCGAAGTAATTGCAAGAAAAAGAAGTTAAAACCAGCGTAAGTTTATTTTCGAACAACCATTGACTAGTGAATTAAAACAATATGGGGGCAAAAACCATTTTTCCATTACACCTCCTTATCGCAATTAGCATCAAGTCGTTCATTGGTCAATTTGTTTCAAATATGCCACATCCCAACAGCCGGTGGAACAAATCTCGTATAGAAATCAGTAACTTTTTGTAAACTCGGAGGTTGGTGGAAGAGTAAATCGGCGCTGAATTATTCTAGAGACATTTTGTTTTCTTTTCATATGACCAGTACTCTGTTAATATCACGATTTACACCGCCAACTGAGTTAATTTTATTGCGTAAAAAATGTTCAGCTTAACTCCCGTCAACAAGGTTTTTTTAACCCGCGATTCGGAACTTCCGCAAATGTACTTGCAAAATTTACGTTGCGTAGCGAGCCGTAACCACTAAGATATTTGCGCTTTGTGGTAATTGCCTACAAACCAGCTTAAGTATAATAAATGTATACTACTAGAGTAATTACCAGTTATTAGCAACAAAATTATGAGAGTATGTTGCGCAAACTTAGCTTAGGTGCATGAATAATTCTCAGACTATGAAAGATAATTTTTGCCAGCGCGAACCCTGTGACTTCAAAAAAAATCATAATGAAGAAACTTAAGGCAACAAAATTTTCTAGAGATGCAATGTTTCATAACTGAATTAAACTCGTACACTTGAATTGTGCTGGTTCAGCGCTGAAATGCTTTGAGACTCAAGTCCGGGAGGTCTTGGCTCTAAAAGCTGATATCCTCTATACATATAGAAATACACAATAAGGTCTAGATATCACAGCATGGCAAAACACTACAGCATTTTTACTTAAATATGTTCCATAAACTTTCCAAGATTTCCATTTATTAAAAGAGAATTAGAATTGAACAGTTTACATCTTTTATTCATTACGATATGCCAACTTTCATAAAGGTCTAACTTATATCTTTTTTTCTCATCTTCTCTACGTTAGTGTTGAACTACGTTTAATAACACAAAAACTGGTATGCCTACTCTCCCGTGAAAATCGGCAAAATTGATATTCATCATGCATTTGAGATTTCTAATTCTGATAAATTTTCGGGCAAAAGTCGAAAAGACGTTTCCTTGAGGTGTCTTCCAAAGTCAATTTTATCTGGTTAATTACTGAAACATTTTGGTCATCTTCATACTTTCTTCGATAAAATTTATAAAACTTTTCTATTTCAGAATTTTTCAGATCCGTGCATCTTGATTTCAGGTTCCGCACTTTTCTGCAGCTTTGAGGTCCATCAAAAAATGTTAATTGAGATTGCTACTAGGTGTTAGCATGAATTCGCAGTAAATATACCAACTCTAAGTAAAGCTGAGACCAAGTAGTTTCATTTATATGACAAAAAATTATCGCGCAATAATCATGAAGGTTCTTCTTCTTTTCAAATATTGAAGGACCAATTATCGATCTCTGTAATCTATTATTGTTCTATATGAGGTAAATGATGTCATAAAGCAGTTAGAAGTGCTAAAAATAAGGTAAACAAAGGCTTGAATTAAATTAGCTTAAGAAGTCACCAAGGAGTTTGGATGAGAACGAAAAGAATTATGTCATATTTTTAAGGCCATAGACACAAACATCCTCGCTAACCTTTTTCACCAACCTCTAAAAAGAGCTGTTCAAGCATGTAGTTTTGAGGCTGATATTTAAAACTGATAATTCAGGCCATGGATGATCCAATTTTTATAGTCAGAAAAAGTGCTTTCTCAATTGTTAAGAAAAGAAGCCAGAACTAAAAGGTTGTAAAATTTTATTTGATCACTTCAATTTTTTCAAATTTGTTTTAGCAAAAATCAATCCTTTTCACCCTTTAGCAATAAAGACTCTGGTGTAAAAAACAGAAACTTTCACATTTTCGATTGGTTTTATTTGATGCCAAACTATGCAGTAATGAATTTTATTGCAATGTTTCAGCAGAATCTAAAATGGCGAACTAACATATTTATAATCAAAATTTGTCCAAACCTTTTCAGATGACGACGTTGTTTTCCTGCTCTCAAGTCAACTTTTTTCCTCTGAATTGCAATATGGATATCTTAATAAGCAATTAAATTATTATTGGTGCACACATTTTCAATGGGAACTTATTTTCATTTTTGTATTTTGTATGTTTGTTTTTGTTTAAAAGAGGTTTGAATTTTAAAAATCTTTGTGTCGCCCATGAAAATTTACTCTCCATCCCAAAAAACGGTTTTCAAAACTGCCATATGAACTCTCCTCGCAAACAAAATAGGCAGTTAAAATCTATAATTTATGTACACAATAGCTATAGCTGTCAATCTTTTATGGTGAATCCCTTGTTCATTGTTGCTGTTTCTCTAATTTCTGAGTTGTTCGAAATTGCCAAAAGTCAAAAGCATCACAACAGTGCGCTCCAGTATAGCATGGAAACTCAGAACTCAATTTCTGTTACCCGAAAAAAAATTGATGACAATATAAGAAGACAAATGAAATATAATCTGATTTGTTGCAAAGACTCAATTACTTGGCCAGTTTTTCTCAGCCGATAGCTTTTACATTTGGCGTGTCCATTTAGACGGATTTTTTTAAATTAAAATTAATCGGACAGATGTTGACTGTGTTTTCAATGAACAGAAAGAAAAATCAAAGTTACTGAGAATTTCTGAAGAGTACTATTTCTAATATCAAGCTAAAGTTGTTTAAATTTTTTACCCAATTGTCAAAAATATTTTAAAAACACCATTATAGACATTAAGTTCACGCCTAAATTGCAAAACTTCAACGCAAATAAGAACTGATTAAAAAGTTGATTGCATTAGAATGATTTCAAATGCTCAGAACAGTTCTTTGTGCTTGATCCTTTAATGTTAGGAGGGTAACTCTTTCTATGTTGCTTGCGCGCAAAATAATGAACTCAGTCAAACTGCTTTGACGTTCTGGAAATTGAGTTAAGATTTGTAATTTCCCAATTTTTAGATAAAGCTCTATCCTAAATCAAATCAACTCAACTGAAAATTGAAAGAGCATTTGCAACTTATAATTTTCAGGTTTAAAACATTCTTCAATTATTTTCAAATATTATAATTGATATTTGAAGCTTTTTCCTTCATGATGATTGTTAGCTCAAACAATACGTTTTAACATAGTTGTTTGTTTGCTGTGGGATCAAGGCATGGTATGTATTATAGAAAAGAAATAAAAATATAAAAGAAACAATCAACGCAAACTTTGACACTTATCAGGTTTCTTAATCTGAAAATGTCAAGGTTAGAATAGCTACTAGGTTCAAGTTAACAAAAATGAGGCTGTAAAGAAACTATCTATAATATATCTAGTACATGCATGTATTGATGTCAAATATTAAAAATTTTTGCAATTTCCCATGTTTGATTCTAAAATAATAAAGTTAAAAAAATTATATTGGATAGTGATTCCTGATTCAAACAAACATAACTTAGATATTTTCTCGACTATTTTTGAACTACACTCAAAAACAAATTCAGAGAAAGTAATGAACTTCCGATTTAATTGTTGCGTTGTTTGCAAAATTTGCATTTTGCACTATGATCCTAAAGGAAGCGTTTTGTCCGGCGTGTTTTTTAAGCATCGGCTTTGTTTTAAGTATCAGCGTATCACATTTATTGTCCCAACCTATTTTAGTTGGTGAGGAAGTATATATTGAAACGGTTTTTGTTCAGTAAAATTTCGCCGATCGATAATTTCATCGAAGAGGGTGGTGTGGTATTATTAGAGAGCCTGTCCAGTTAAGAATCTACAACTAAGAACTTTATTTTTTAAATCCTTCCTTCCAGAGAGTTAAACGAAATCTTAAACTGTGAAGATTTGACTGAATTTTGTTCTAATATTCCAATTTTCTGTAGTTTCACGCATTTTTTTCCAGGCATGCTAAAACATATGTTAGAACTGGTAACAATAGTTTTGTTGAGTTTACCTCTAATAACAAAAGAACTGTTGAACTGTTTAATCCAATTTTTTGGCTAAAATTTGTTGCTAATTTTTTTTTTCAAAAATGATATTTTTTCATTCAAAATGGCACGAAATGAGCTTCTTTAGCCCACTTGGTTTAGATTTACCGGATTCAAACTCCTAAAAAATGCTAACACAATTTTAGCTAACTCCAAAAATAGCTAGTTTTACTTGTGCATCTTTAAAACTTTGCCGGTTTTTCTTTGCTAATTTAACTCGTTGATAAAAATCAGATCAATTACATGTTCCTATCAGTCGAACGGCAATAGCAAGGGTGGTTTTCATCTAATCGTTGTTTCTTTAAGTGCAAAAAAATGGGGTGGTTGTCGGTTGTTTTTTGTAAAAAGTTAATCATAGAAAAGAACAACTCAAATAAAAGCGTACTAACGAGAGGCCCAATTGACTTCCTAAAGAGTTTCATGGAAGCCTATCTAGTCTTTTAGTCGAAAACTTATGGTCGTTTTCACTTTTAGAAATAGAAATTTAAAATGAACAAGGGATTATTGAGTTTCGCGACCTCTTTTTCGGCCAATTTGGAGCTTAAGAACAGCAAAGAAAAGTAGAATCGTTATGGTTTATGATTTAATTGTTGCACTGTTTGGATTTTACTCAGGGATCTTTAAAGAAGCATTTTAGACCGGTGTTTAGGTGTTAGCATTGTTTTAGGTATCAGCGAATCGGCTTTATTGTTCCGATCAATTTTTGAGGGGGAAACAAATAAACAAACGGTTTATTTGTTCAATCAGTTTTCACAGGTCAATGTTTTCATCGTAGTGGATTTTGTCAGTATGAGTAGAACTTCCGTCTAGCTTACACTTTGAGAATTATTTTCCCACAGAGTTATCGATCTTTATAATTTTGTGAACATGACTGATTTTCGTTCTTTTTGTTCACATTTTCCTAAATTTCACGTAGTTTTTCCAAATATGCTAAAAATCTATTAAAAGATGATGTATGGATGATGTTGTTGCTTTTACGTATGAAACAAAAGAATGTCCTTGAACTTTGACCCTTTCTTTGCTGAATTTTTTAAAATTCACTTTCATCCAAAACGGCACAAAATAAGGATCTTTAGTCCATTTTATTAACGTTTACTGGATAAGCACAAATATAAACCGCTGACAAAATCTTTATTGACTCCAGAGTTAGCTAGTTTTACTTGTACATCGTTTGAGAGTGTTCTTGACCTTAAATGGATCTTTTGACTGTTCTGCCTGCTAATTGGTAATTTCAGTAAAAAATAAAGCAATACTATTCATTATTTTAAAAAACGATGCATTTCACTTCGTCAACTTATCCATATTTATAACTTTTGGAACAATTGCTTGTTCCTAATAGAAGAACGGCAATAACAAGGCCGGTTGTTATCTATTCGTTGTTTCTTAAAGTCCAAAAATTTTGATTGCAATCAGTTGATGCTTTTATTCTTCTTGTGCATTTTTCTTTTTCTTACGTTATTTACAAAAAACCAAATCACGTACAAGACCTACTAATGGCTGGTCCAATTGGCTTCCTATGGAGTTTTAAGGATCCTATCTATATTTGTTTTCTAAAGCTTATGACTGTTTTCATTTTTTTGAAACACTTTTTTTTAGAATCAGCAAAGAGTTTAGCTTCGCGACTTACTTTTTTGTCCAATTTGTGGCTGAAACTCAACAAAGGCGGGTCGCACCTAGTTTCTAATTAAATTTTAGTAATTAATGTGGTTTGAGTTAAGGAATGGTTTTTCTGCTTGGACAATACGAGTTACCAAAAATGACTTTTTGAATCTTTCCTATCACTGATGTTAATTGATTTTTTGACGCAGTTTTGCCAGGTCAAATATTACAGTTTTGGCTTTTAAAAAGAAGGGGCAATTCAATACACCAATTCTTCAATGAATAGATTATTGTTTTAATTGCTTCGTCACCGTCTTCCAGTTGAGTTTAATTAAGTTTTTTGGTCGTTGTTTCTTGTTCTTTTGCAGTTGTTTCGGGATTATTGTTATTTTTAGCGGCTTCCAAATGATGAAAAATTACCTATTTCAGTAGACAGCTTAAGTTTTTTGTTACTTTGAAATCGAATGTTTCGGGAATAAAAGTATAACATGACACTTTTTAAATTTGTAATTTGAGGTCTTTTTTGTCCACTTGTTTATCTAAAGCTCATACATATAAGTCACAAATCAATTAATTGGCGTTGAGGAAGGACACCATTGCACGCATTTAAGAATTTTAGTGAACTGCTTATCGTCTGAATTGCTCGATACCGGTTTTTAGAAACATGATTTTTTGATTTCTGAATATTTATCGTTCTTCTTCTAGTCGTATGACTTATTTTGAAACGTGACTTTTGTCAATGGCTTTATTTGAGAAATAAAGGAAACTGTTTGAGGGTTTTAGTTTCTATCTGATATTTTTATTTTTGAAATGAATTGATTTCAAAAAATATTAATGTTTTTTTAAACTATTCCCTTTTTGTTTTTTTAATACATTTACCTACTTTCTTTCGTCGAAGGTCTTATTTCTCATAATTGATGGTAAAAGAAGGTGCAGTTGATCATATCTTTTTCTAATTAAATAATGTTTTCTGAAAAACTTTAACGGAACATAAATTTCTTTCGTCTGTATTTGTAATTTTTTTTTGTAGACGTACAACATTCTGGATAATGACAGGTCTCAAAGTGTTCACAATGTCATTTGAATGAACAGAAACCTTCATGAAGTTTTCACTTGATATATAATGGTTTTCATTAATTGAAATCAAACGTTTTTTTGAACTGTCGTTTTTGTTCTCTTTCTTTGTCTACTTGTTACTCAGTCCCATCAAGGACCGTTCTTTTTAGAGTAAAAACAAGCTAGTTTGTTTAGTTTAGGTTTTATTTGTCACTATTTCAAAACACACATTGAGGTTTGGATTCCGGGTCGACGTTTGGTCAAAAAATAATAAAGATTAGCGATGAATAGCGGTGGAAAAAAACATTTTCACCGCAAAGCGCCCGCATCTGTTAGCGTTAAAATTTTGCGGTTTTTTTCGGTGAATTTTTTTTTACCGCATTCATTAGATTTCTTGAAAAAACTACTGTACTGGGGTTCGAATCTCGCACCTCCTCCAATACATCAACTTCTTATTCCACTGCGGCAGCTGTCACTTACTTCAATAATATTTATTATTGAATTTAATATAAGCGTTGAAATTAGCGCGGCGAATATTTGTAAGAATGGCAATTTTAGCGGTGAAATTTTTTTTCACCGCATTCTACTGGTAGCGCTGAAATATTATTTTTCACCACATTCTGCTGGTAGCGCTGAAAAAATTTTTTTTCACCGCATTCTGAGGGTAGCGGTGAAAAATTTTCTTCCAACGCTCAAGCGGTGAACAAAAATTTTTCAACGCTGAAGAGCTTTTTCACCGCATTCATCGCATTGAACGAAAATCTTACAATTTTACTCAAATTCACCGCAAATCTTACCTCTTTTAGCGATTTTTAGCGGTGACACCTCGACCCGGGATGTAAATGCTTGCTGTTGTTTGATTTTTTGTTTGTCTTGTCTCGTAGTCTTAATAGTGATAGGTCTCATCGACCCACTTATGTGACAATATGTACTTGGAGTGACAGTACTTAGCCTTAATTCTAATCAGCCAAGCTGTTGCGTTAGTGTTGGAAACTTTTAATTTAAACAGTTGATGCCCTCTCTAAGATATGCAACAATTCGGCTTGGCCTGGAGTTTTGATAACTTCTCGGATGCGATGACCCCAGTGTGATAACAATCTTTTCATGGCTGCATTTTATGGCCTTCGCTCTTGAATAATAGTGGATAACAAGAAAAGTTTCTGATTTCCAGAACTCACTGAACCTTACCGATATAATTTGGAGTCCCGCAAATAGTCTTTCTTCGGTCTTGTGGGCTCTCAATCCGGGTTGCAAGTCCAAAATCCCCAATTTTCACCTGGATCTGATCATTCAGAAACAAGTTGCCCAGTTTCAAATCTCGATGAACAACCCCCTTTTCATGAATGTAGCTCACAGCCAGTAAAATTTGGTATATAAAGTATCTGGCTTCTTCTTCTGTTATTGACTTCCTCCTTTTGTGAAGTTCCATTAACGACCTTCGTTTGCACAACTCAAGCACGATGTAAATGAAATCATTGTCTTCGAAATGTGAGTAAAATTTTACAATGTGCGAGTGGTCCATTCGACCATGTAGGGCAATTTCCATTTTCATTTTGTCTTTCTGTTGAGGTTTCACCAGCAATTGTTTCGGGACTATTTTGCCCGCGTAAATTTGCCCGGTCGTTTTGTCGGTCAGTTCGAAGCATTTTGCGAACCCGCCCTTTCCAAGAAATCGTCCTTTGATGTAGCTTGTTTTCGTTAGGGGATCTTTAATTTCTTCTGGAATCGGAATGTCTGGAAAACGATCTTTGCTGCTCATTTTTCAGTTGGAGTTCATAAATTTCTGGCGAATTTCTTCGAAGATTTTCTGTGCACTGTTTTGGTTTCGGCTGTTGTTTTTTCGGGCGCGGGTGATGATTTTTACTTAAGATCTGAGGACTTTCCGTTGTTTCAGGTGAAGGTTGATGAAGTTTCACAACCTGATTATCAATTTTTGGATGCTCTTTTAACTTCTGGCAGAGTAAAAGTTTTCACGCTATTGTTTCGAACTGTCTAGCGTACACACTTAACGTACCAGTTTTAGACTATTCTAGCCGTCGACAAAAATGGCTTCTGTCGTCATTCAAAGCGTTTTTCCGAACTGTCCTCTTGTAACAAATCGAAACGTAAAATGTTTCTATTCAATACAAAATATACGCATGTTTTAATATAGGTGTTTCTAACCATAAAACTTTGAGTCTTTATTATAATTGTAATATTACATTTAGATGTAAAGTTTTTCATTTTCGTGGCCATAGTTTTAAAAATGATCTTTAATAAAACTCATAGTGGCGATTTAATAACCTCGTAAAAGCTTTTTTCTATAAAAAGTTGAAAGCCACCACAATATGTACTTTGCGTTAGAAACTTCATATTAATTGAAGAAAATTATAAAAATCATTCAAATTATGCCAGAACTCCAAAAACATGACTTTTCAAGACGGAGTTTTGAATTGATTAGTAAACTGTACGCATTTTTGTGAATGAATAAAAACAATAAATACACTTTGTTAAGCACAGTTCTGTTTTAAATGTTTAAAACAACGCGCGTTCATTTTATATTATTAATCAAATTATCAAACGTGAATTAGTCAGTTTCAATAGATAAAATAATTTAATTGTTCATTTATCTGGCTAGCACATTTTGTAAATGCAACGCACGTTAAGGTATTATAGCAGCAGTGATAGTTGATGTTTGAGAATTAATAGTAGTGCTGGTGTGACTACTTTTTTGTCATTTCGATTTTTGGCAATTATTTGCACCAAGCTGCTAGTCATTGTCGGTGTGTTGTTGTATTTTAGCGTCATCGCGCATTGAATTCAAAACGAAAAGCAATTAATGGACGTTTCTGCACAAATTCTGTCCCACAAAAATTGTTCTTGTACTTCTGCGCATTCTATAATCTTTGACCGCTAAAAATCGGTCAAACACAACGAATTAGAGTTGATGTCCGGCTGTTCGTGACATCCGAAAGCAAAGATGTTTTAATGTATAGCCATACCTCAAAGGTTTTAAATCTTTATTTATTTTGCTGCGTAATTTTTTTTACAGTATTAACCAAAGACATTCACAACACAAAATGATTCCACTCAGACTAAAAAGGAGGATTTCAGAATTATAGAAATATGAAAAGTGAGCTTAATAAAGTACGGTATGTCCGAAAGCCTATAAAGGTGCTCATTTCTTATGAAAAGTGAACTTCTTAAAGTTTGCGGTATTGAAACTCAAAAAAAGCACACGCTTTAACGTTCTATTAGTTATATACAGACATACATATTCGAATGAAGTTTGTTAAAATTAACCAATCACAATTCTTGTCAGCGATACGTAAACGTTCAACGAGATATATAATCTAGAACAACATTAAAGCTTTTGATTTGTATCTCTGCTCAAATTACGTACACACTGAAGACAAAAAAATATCAAACTAAATATATGGTAATAGTTGATGAAAAGTGCACAGCTCACAGAAAATTCTAGAATATTCTGGAACTTGGTATTCTTGTAGATGTAATGGCGATTGATCTTGGCGTGGACCGCAGTTATCCATGGGATCCGAGTGTCACCTATGGTCAGCTGAAGTGTCTGATATGTGAACGAAATTTGGTATGAATTACGTTTACTATCAGTTTTATGTTAATTGAAACAATTTCATCAACATTGAAATAGAATTCTTAATGAAACATTCAATTTCATCTCAAAGATGCGTTCCGAAGTATTGACCTTGACAACCCTTGTAAGATCAGCTTTGAAATTCAATACTTTCTCAGATCTTACAATTTCCCCAAAATCAACTATTTGTTGCATTATGTTTCCAAGATAGGTTTGAGAGGCCAATTTTTTAAACCAATATAGAAAGCTAGAACTAGAAAGTTGTTTTCACCACATTAAGCACCTTTTCAAGAATTACTTTAAGTCATAACAATAGCTACAAGTCCAGCGTTGAATAGCGGTGGAACCTCGAAAGTGTTAAATGATACAAAATCCGGCTTGCTCATTTCCAAAAGAAGTTAATTCACATCAGTCGTAGTTCAATTCTGTCAACTTGAATTCTTTTAGTTTGGAAATTCCGCAAACTCACTTGTTTTTCTTTGCTATCCAATATATCTTAGCTTTCCCAAGCTGCAACGCGCCCAATTTTTTTTACGCAAGGTTCAAAATTGTCAGAAAAATTTAGCCAATGCAATACATTTCATGCTATTCAGTGCAATTCAGCTTTTTCAGCGCACTACTTGCAAATTTTCAGCGCAAGCTCAGCATTTTCCGCCTAAATAGAGGCTGGAAAGGCACTGACACTTCGACTTGCGCTAGATTTGGTCGGATTATGTGTTTCTAATCAAATGAAACATGTTTTCACGTTTCAGCTTAAGATAGTGTAAAACATGGAATTAAGGCTTTTTTACCGCAAAAAATTTTGCAGTGATTCGTGTGTGAATTACGCTCATCAACGGTGAGGTTTTTTCCTTAATTCTATTTTAAGATAACTCATAAAGCACGATCCCTAGACACTATTCTTTGGCATCAACTGTATCTACTTTCATTGCAAATGTATTGTTTTCTTAATCGATGTTTGCGCTATGGTGTCGTAAAGCTAGCTCTTAACATAACGTTATAAGACAAAATTTTTCAAAACATACTAAATTCTTTTTAGTTGTGCGGTTAAGAGAATAATTCAAAAATACAGCAATTACTACATGACACCGACGAAGTTAAAGATTGTCCGACAAATATTTTCGTCAATAGCAAACAATGTTTGGCTAAGATTCAAAACTAGACAACCTTTGAAGCACAAACATCCGACACAACCTAAATTTTGTTTACCTGAAATATTTAGATATAATAAGAACAAGGATGCTCGTTAATGTGCGTTCGCACCTAATGTTCCGACCCGAGCTCATCTACATTTTTGACATAATTGTCAACCTAATGATGAGATAATTAAAAATATATGTTAAAATTTAAAAAATTCGTTACACAACCCTACTATTAATTGAAATGCATAACACCACGCCTCATTACAGCGGTCAGATGATATGCCATTAGAAAGAGTACGATAAAAAAACAAACGACAAAATAAGCCAAAACAAATTTTTAGCGAATCGGCTAAAAAGAGCAAAAGAAACACAAATATCGACCGCTCACAAAACTTTTAAGAAAACGCTTATTGTTCAACAAACAAAACATCAGTTACGACAAAATATCAATGGAAAAAAGGATTTTATTAATTGGATGGAACCTCTCAATGATGAGAATAAATTACAAGTTCACGAAAAGAACAAAAACTGAAAAGTATGAAAGTCTTTGAAAACGAACAACATCAAAAATTTTAACACTATTCGCTCGAAACTGACTGCATTGAGTAACATCATTCATTAAATCCTTACTTAGAAGCCTATGAGACCAGTCAGCAACTCACGACACGAAGAATTTCAGAAAATTTCAGAAAAAATTGAGCGAGAAAATTGTCAAACCCAATAAAAGAGAAGAAATTTTTGGTATTTTTTTCAATTATTTTTTTAATAGCAATGACGTTGTTCTTTTCTGTACAACGTGACTTCAAAACTATAAAGAAATATGAAAAAACCACGAATATTTTGAGAAAACCAGTTATATCAACGCCATTAAAATCTGTGGCTTTAAACGGAAGTCAAAAAGCACTCTAAAATATACCTCAATGAGAAAGAAAAGATGTTTGTAAATTATATGTAATCAACGGGACATCACAATAAGTCTTATGATTATGAAAACATCAACAAATACATGCAAAAACCAGAAATTCATTAGAAATAAAAGAAGAAAGTTTTCAAGCCATTGAAACCATAAGCGTTTCTCTGAAAATTTTATCTACGATCCATTGCACGTCTCGTCTTCTCTAAGCCAATGGGAACTATTAATAATGGGATAAAGAGATAAAGATGTCAAAAGGAACCAAAATTACAAAAAATTGATTTTTTTTGAATTTACGAAAACTCGTGGCATCGAAGTCATAAAACCAATTGTTAGTAGATAAGACCACTTACCAGGTTAATTTTGTTTACAGTTAAAAAGAAATGGGTCATTTGATTACTGAGTTTACTTACATATTATGGAAATAGGTTTAATACAGTTTAGCGTTCAAAAAAATTTCAATTTTTTTTAAAAGTGTTAACACCACTCAATTCAATAGCTCTCAGCGGAAGTCATTATTCCCCGATAGGGTATTTAGGATGTTTGTGTTTTTTTAGGTCATCAAAAAGACATCACAATAAGTCTTATGATTATGAAAACAACAAAAAAAGCAGGCAAAACCCGAAAATTACAGTAGAAAAGTGTAAGAAAGTGTCAAAGCCATTTAAATCATAAACTTTTGGCTGCGAAAATTATCTATGATCAATTGAAAATCTTTTCTAAAATTGTTTTTGAAGTCTTAACAGCCAATAAATTCGAGAGATTTCAAAGAAATCCAAAAAATACTCTACTTTATGCCTCAATGGGAAAAAGCAGTTGTTTGTTATCAATATAACATCAAAAAAACATCATGATAAAAAATCTTATGGTTATGAAAACAACAGTAAAAAGCAGGCCAAACCCGAAAAATTCAGTTGAAAAGTGTAAGAAAGTGTCAAAGCCATTTGAATCATAAACTTTTCTCTGCGAACTCTATCTATTGTCAATTGAAAATCTTCTCTAAGCCACTGGTAATTCTCTATGGAAATCCAAAAAATACATTACCTTATGGCTCGAATGGAAGAGTGAGATGTTTGTTATCAATAAATTATCTAAAAGACATCAGAATAAAACCCATGATTATGAAGACAACGACGAATACAGACAAAAACCAACAAAATTTCATCAAAATTTTCCAGAAGAAAGATTCAAAGCCGATTAAACTATAATCGTTGCTCTGAAAACTTTATCTCTGACCTATTGGGCGTCTTTTCTAAGCCAATGGGAACCATCAATTTTAGGATAATGGAAAAATATTTCCAACGGAATCCGATTTTTTTTTAAATTATGAAAACTCGTGCTATCGAAGTCCTAAAACCATTAGTTATCAGATAAAACCACCGGCCAGAATAATTTTGATTGCATTAAAAATGATGGTGGTCCTGTTATTGCTGAGACTGACTTACTGTTCATGAAAACAAGTTTAATATTGATTAAATGTTAAAAAAACATTTCGAAAAATTGATCTTTAAAGTCTTAGCACTCATTAGCTGTCCAATCAAAACACTATATATGTTTACCTAAGGCACAGTAGGAGGCCGATTGCACTTTTAGTTAGCGAGTCTATGCCATAGGACTCCCAAAATTTAGTGAAATCTAAATCTTAAAAGAAAATCAAAATTTCACTAAAAATTTCGAAAACAGATTCGAAGACAAAAAGAAACATGAGTGATTCCTTGAAAACGAATATTTTGTTCATTGGGTTTGATCTTTACAGAACCTCGATATGGAAAGTGACTAGTTTCTAGGTGACTAAAAAAATAATAAGTAGTAAATTTTTCTAAAAAAACAGCTCTCAAATTGAATTCGTCATTTTTTTATAGTAAACTTCCTCAAGACCAGAACTAGCCTTTTTATCCGTCTATTGGTAACACAAAATTGCTTCAATTTGTAGCGTGAAACTTAATTTTGAAATAATATTTTGATGGAAAGGCCTTAATTTGAACAAAAATTTCGCTAAAAGTGAACAAAATCATGCAAATTCGCGTCTTCACACAAAATTTTAAATCTAAATAACTCATTTTGTTACTGTTTTTGAAATTATTTTTTGGAAACAAGTTTCAAAGACTTCACATAAAACACAAGTTGGTTGAAAATTTTGAGTCTTAGAGAAAGAATGAGGATAAAATTTGCACAACTTTTATAATTTCAATAATTTTTAAAAATCAACATTTTTTTCCAAAAAGAAATCTGAGAGAAATTAACAAATTCCACGAATTCAAAGCAATCCGCCTTGTTTTTTACGCATTCCAAGACAGAATCCAAGTTGTGAAATATTTGTAAGAAAAAGGTAGCGTGATTGTAGCACGCTGATAAAATATTTCTTGATACAGAAGACACCAGTTGTGAAACAATTGGAGGAGAGTGGGTTCTGCGCAGGTTCAAGGATCACTGTAGAAGGTGATATTGACAACTTTTCAGCTGGGTAAGAACCTTATCAGTCCACGATATAAATCTGTCAATGATTTTTCCCTACCTTTTACTTTTACTTATAACCCAATTCGAGAAAAAAATCGGAAAAAAATGTAAGATAAGCGATGAAAAGTTGTTTTTCTTTCACCGCAAATTTTTTACCTAATTTTGGGGTAGAAGGAGGTGAAATTAGGTAAGTTCACCGCTAGAGTGAGCGATGAACTATCAAAAGTTCAGCACATTTTACCGTTTACATTTTACCGTCCTTGCACGGTTTTGAACCTCTCATCTCTTGGATGTCAGCCACTTCCACTGCGGCACCTCTCACTAAATTTTATTCAATTTGCTTTGAGTTTAAATCAAACTCATTGTACTTTCTTTAAAACATGCGCGTTGAATTTTTGTAAGCTTAGCGGTGGAATTAAAAAGTTCAGCGGTGAAACGTGGTAATTTTTTGTAAGTTCACCGTTCACTCTAGTGAAATTACACAATTGCACCGCTTCAAAAAATGTTTCAGAAAGATGTATGATTAGTCGGGGTAAATTTTTTGGGCGTCTTTTAATAAATGTGTCTGAACTGCGTCGAACAAAAGACAATTTGAAGCCTTTTCTCAGCGAATTTTCTCAGCTTTTCTCAGCTGAGCCTTTCTCAGAATTTATGTTATTTCACCACTAAGTTAAGCGTAGAGTTTGTGTAATTTTATCGCATTCAGTGCTGACATCACACAATTTTATCAGTTTTTTCTAAGCGGTAAATTTATGTAATTTCACCGCATTAACTGCTGTTCTCACACAATTTTAATACTTTTTTCTAAGCGGTGAATTTGTTTAAGTTTACCACTATTTTAAGCGGTGAATTTATGTAATTTCATCGCATTCACCGCATATTGTACATAATTTGGACACTTGTTTTGAAAGAGGTGAGCTTATGTAATTTTACCACTAAACTCAGCGGTGAAATTATGTTATTTCACCACTACCAAGCGATAAAGTTTTTTTTCCACCGCATTCACCGCCTCATTTATGTAATTTCACCGCTTTCACCGCTTCTCTTACAAAATTTTCCGCATTCACTGCCTATCTTACATAATTTTGCGTTGAATGGCGGTGACACCTCGAGCCGGGAACAAATTTTTGAATTTCTTGATCTTACAGTTACAGCCACTTTAGCTTGAGATGCGTTCTAGTAACCTGTGGTATGTGTGAAAAACTTAATAGTTTCAAAAAGTAACAAAATATTTGACCCCGAAAAATTACGCTACTCGCTGAACATGTTCTAGTCCAAAGAGCAGGCTAAAATATTTTTTTTTGGTCTCCATAAAACTGATCGAAATCAGTGGACAGAATTGAAACATTTACCTCAAATTTTCCAATTCGGACGGGCATCAACTTTTCCATGGGATAAAAAATAATTTCTATAACTTAAAAGCCTTTCTTAAACACTCTTCGACGGAGAAAAAATTCATTCCTTCCTTATTTTTTGTATATTAAGGAAAGGCATAATAAAAAGAGAATGCCTGATCATACAAAAACGTAAGTGGAAGGAAAAATAGACGCATGGTTCGTGGGGTTCATAAAAACATCAGAGTGACTCTTAATTCTGATAATTGTAGCAAAATTAGTTCTCATATAATGTTCAAACAATAATTTAGGCACCCTATTATTGATGATTATTAGTTTTTCAGCGGCTTCAAATAAGAAACTTAATTACAAACTGAGATATTTACGTGTTGTCGATGTTTACGTTTGAGTTTTTGTCGAAACAACACGTGGAAAAGGGGCCGTAAAGTTGATTGAGCAGGAACAATTAAGTTTCAGAATTGGGATAAAGATTTAACTAATTAAATCCGAGCGGTGAAATTTTTTTTACTTTAAAAATTTGGGAAGAATTAAATGCTGAATATCGCTCACAAGCGTTACGTTTTCCATGATTACGATTCTCAAAAAAATCATTTATTTGTGTCGCTGCTGTCTACGTGGTTCACCCAACGTAAAACTTCCCTTGATTTTATACAATCTCAAATACGATTATTGTTAATCATGCAGGTCATATATAATTTTTTATAAGTCATACAATGATCATATATGAATTCCTAGAAATCAAACAAAAATCATAGCAAAATTTTGAAGTCCCAAAAAATTGCAAAACCTTTTTCTGCGAAATTTTGCCACCAAAATTTTTCGAAGATCATATGACAAATAACATTTTGACTGGTGCCACAAACTCCGGCATAATGTACTCAGAGGGAAATTAAATTCAATAAATTGCATGTGAATTCTACTGTTTGACCTCTTAGGTGTAAGAAAAGTAACTGTGATTTGTATACGTATTTAAGGCATATTTTTTTCCATAAAATTTTGCTGCTTATCTATTTGTAAACAATAACTTTTATGTATAACTTGGATCCATAGAACATCGAAACTTTTGCCCATATGCGCGGACTTAAATCATTTTTATACTTTGCAAAAAATATTGCTCTACAAATATTGCTCTAAATTTTGTAATTTGCAACAAGTATTGCTCTTTAGGTTGATTCCGTATTGATGCCGTATTCATTAGGTTGATTCCGCATTGATTAACACAAAATCGTAAATGGAAGGAAAATTAGAGGCATGTTTCGCGGTGTTCATACTATGATCAAACATGATTTCTTTGGTTCAATAATAGAAGCGTACTGAGAAAGAAAGAATGGGCAGTATGAAATCATCTATGATCCTCGTATGAAATCAAAGAATCTTAAACCCGAGTACGGCTGCGATGTACACTTTTTTGCCGTTTAAAACATTTATGTAAAATGAAAATAAACGAAGAATTATTGATACTCTAGTTCACGAACAGTGGTGAGTCACACTGCGAATTCTCTACAGGAGGAAGATGACAGCCTTGAAATGGAAGAAGTCATATTAAAACAACAGGGAAATATTTGTTTGTTTTTGCTTGTATTGACCATTTTATTGTTGCAAATACATCAGGACCAACCAATTAACAATCTGAATTTGTTCCCAGTTCATAAAAAAAAATTCATATAGTTTTGCGAAAACAATACTTTCCGCAAAAAACCCAGAAACCCTAAACATTATTTGATAAGTGATTTTAGAGAAAAAAAATTGATCAATTCCATTCCTAAAACTTGTTTCGTATTTATGAATCCGTTATACGATGAGAGAGCTCATGCAGGAAGGTGCATCTGTTATTCTAACTTTTGCAGAGTCCTACAATATCAGCGGGATATCTTGCAAGAAAAAGTGAAGTTCTTGCAAAATTTTTGCAAAAGAAACCAGCAGTATTTTTTCAAAAAATTACTAGCTAAATTTAATTTTGGCTATATTTAGAAAGACATTTTTTAAATGAATCTGGTAAGTTATTTCGAAAATTGATTCAAGGAGCCCTAAGGTTTTTCTGATAAGTGCTTTAAATAATTCCCTAAATTTTTTATAACTAGTTTATTTGAATTCAATTTTAAAATGCTATTTGAAACTATATGACACCATTAGCAGACTTTCTAGAGCCATACGTCGAGTCAGAATGCACGTGATATCTTCAGGTTCTTTTTAAGGCCGACCTTCTGCATACATGAAAGATCTTCCTAGTCAAAGTTTGCCTAAAATCTGATCTTTAAACAGCTAAATCCTGGTCTTTATCGAGATATATTCTGATCATTAGCGAGCTAAATTCGTATCATTAAGGAGGTATATTCTGATCTTTAACGAGCTAAATTCCTATCTTTAACGAGATATATATTATGATCATAAACGAGCTAAATTTTGATCAATAACGAGATAAAATCTGATCATAAACGCGATAAATTCTGACCATTAACGAGATATATTCTGATCATTAACGAGATAAGTTTTGATCATTAACGAGATAATTTCTGTCCACCCCTTGTCCACCGTTATTAAGCGAGATTAAGGGTGTAAAGCCTTTTCCACTCTTAAATAGCAGGGAAAAGAGTGTAAGAGTGTAATTTTGAAGCAATTACACTCTTAGAAATACACCGTTTTTTCCCTCCTCATTTCTCATTGAGGCTCGTGATCGGCTACGGTGAAGTTACAAAGAAAGGTTGATCATGGCTGATTATAGTCTGGTTGGGTCTGATTGTTAACGCACACCTCGACCTTGGAAGGCTTCCATTCATATGAACGAACTTTGAAAGCTTCCATTTTCAGAAGTTCAATAGTTCTCGATTTTTGGAGAAGGATTTTAATGGCGAACATTACATCTTCCTGTCACGCCTCATTGACCATCGTGAAAAATTTCGGGCTAGCAAAATTTCAAATTGGAGCTGTTTTAGATTTACAATTGATTTGATCTCAGGACCTGCAGAGCATTCTTCAGTTGCATCGGGAATCCCTTTGAGGATCCAAGTTAGTCTTACTCAGATGGAGACCTACTTGAGCAGGAAGAGAGAGGGATACTGGGAAGTCAAAGACTTCACACCTCCAAACGCCATTTTCCCGTTTGTACAAGGGGATCGGTTTGCAATCGAGTTTGTTCATAAGAACACTCATGTAGAGGTTAGTCGTTGAGTCTATTGCTTTTCGAGGCGATTATTTATGGGAGAAATATTTGAGTTGTAGGAATGTTGCTTTATTGGACAGCTCAATTAGATCGGATTTTTTTTCTGATTTTTGATTATTTCCAAAGTAGAAAAAAGAACAACAGGAGCGAATGAAATTAGTTCAATAAATTGCAAAATTGTTTTTGTCAAGTTCCAATCATTACACTATTGTCGAGTATATGAGTACTAACATCTAAAATTAAATACATTAATCAGTAATGTGTCAAGTTTTCTTTTCCATTTCTGGTCTTGGCACTTCAACCGTTTTTGCTATACAACAGAAATATATTGCACGCACGGCGAACAACAAAAACAGGAATTATCCATCATCAGTCGTTTAAGCATTTTTAGTTTTACAAGTTAAATTGAAATTCTGATGCATTTCAGGTATTAACAAGGAGGCTTGGTAATGTACGTTCGCACATAATGTTCCGACGCCGTTCTCCTTTGACTACGAAATTGGGACGAAATGAGGAAGAGAAAATTTTTTTTCGAAAAATAAGCAAAATTTTCGAAAATAAATGATTAATGAGTAATATCTCTTAAGTGTAAACCGGTGAATCAATTAATTACGTCCGCAGTGGAGAGGCGATGAAACCTGGCATTAATAAAACTACGAGTCAAGAAAAGAATCAAAAACTATAAAACATCAATTACCGTCTAACTCGAAATCTTTTTGTTTTTATTTTAAATCAACCAACAAATTCAAAATGCATCAGTTAAAACCTAAACTAAAAAAATCAAATGTACTTAAACAAAAAGCGGAGCCGACCTCTCCCTAATGAGACTTTGTAACAATTCAAGAAGAACATGAAAAAAATGAAGTAAAGTCAACCACTAGCTGTCATACTAGATAGAGTCTTATAAAACTCCATCGTAGCTGTTGGGAGCTTCCGTTAGCGAGAAAATGACTCAAATAATATCAACGTGGAGAACCAACAGATCTTCTCATCGATGAGATTAGGATACAAGATAAACAACAAAATCAATTAAGAAAAAATAGTTCAATACGACCAAAAATCAATTTGTATTTTTTACTAACGCTTAATAACAAAGTCAAAACCACAACAGATAATACCCCACAAAATTCCAAATAGTGTCAATTAAAACACTAAAACATGAATTAAAATTTAATTGATATCAGCAACAAGCTCACAAGTAGACAGAAAAAGAACAAAAGAGCGAAACTTGAAAGCACATTTTTTTGAAAACAAAATCCAAGTAGGAAAACCAATGGCTCTTAACTGAAAATATAGGATGGGCTCGCTCGCTCATACGTCAAGGCAGCCATTGAGACCTCTTATTATCCAAAAATTGTCATAAGACTACATTTAAAACTGACAGATAAACTGACAAAACTGACTCATAATCAAGTAATCAGTTAAAATTTTTTAAAAAGTCTTTGAAACCACGAGATAATCATTAAAGCCATTAAATTGGACTAACTGCTCTCATAAACAAAACTAAAGGAAAGCGTCTTTACTGTTGAAGTTTGACATGAAAACAAAACATATGAAACACAAAAATGATAAAATGTTTTCAATTTTTTTTTACTAATTCAACTAAACAGAAAGGATTTAAGAAAATTCGTTATAATGTTGCCACAAGACAATTAATAAGCAAACACTAGAAAAAAATACGAAGTTTTCTCTCTAGAAAGACGATATGAGCTATGTTAACAATAGAGACTATGTAGCAAATTGTCAGAAGAGAGATAAAGAATAGTCGAATTTCAAAAACTTAACGATTTTTCTAACAATAACCATTTAAAAAGTTTTAAAAAACAAACTTTTCATCTAATATAAAGCAATCTTTTTGAACTTCCTGGCAGACAAATTGTTCATCAAATTAGTGTAGGCAACAAAGTAGCACCGAGTGCAGACAGAAATCAAATTTTCACAAAGAATGATGCAGAACCACATCGTTGAAGCCTTTAAAACCATTTGCAATGAAATGAACGTCTTCTTATTGTTTATTTGGTATACTTTGGAATACCAATGAGGCTTCGTTTTATAGGATCTATGCGAAAAACACCAAACAATGACCCGTATAAAAAAAATTCGCATAGTATCATAGCCAGAAAACTATCAGCTGAAAAACAAAACCAATAATTGATAAAATGTCAGTTGTGCATACAGTGGATGGAATTTGTCATTAATAGATCTAAGATCGAGTTTTTCAGAAAAGAAAACAGAAAGTGCTAGAGCTCAAAAAGTCGATCAATTTTTTTTAAAACAAAAAAATTTTAAAGCTATTTATAACATTAGCAACCAATTTAAATCGTGCAATACGATTCTCTGAGTCCTCAGAAGAAATCACTGCGGTTTGCATTTATCCAGAATGTGTGGCATCGCAGAAATGAAAGACAAATCAAAGCAAAACCAAAAATTTAATTATATATTGCAAAAACTTTTTCGAAGCCGTTAAAATCATTTGCATTTAATAAAAACAATGCTTTTGTACGCTTTCCTGTTCTTCAAGCATTAGATTACTTGTTATTAAATTGACAATGGGAGAATTCAGGGAAACAAATTGCAAAATGGGCAAGAGTCCGAAAAATGAAAAATTATTTAGAACCCCTGCTATCGAAGCAATGCAGGCTGTTATTGAAAAAAAACTCTAGAAAGATTCAACTCTCTCCCTCAATAAAGAATATACAAGTTTAATTTACTGAGATTAAGCAAAAAATTGACAAAAACTGGACATGAGTGACAATTTTCAAGAGTAATCTGAGAATTTTCGAAAACAATTATGTTCAAGTATGCAAGAGCCATTAGATTTCAACTGAAAGCATTATATAGGTTCAAGTATGCAATATAGAGAAGCCAACCGGGTTTTAAAGTTTTGATACGCTGCAGTGGACACCACAAAATTTCAATTCGAATACCAGAAGAAGAATTTAACTGTTGAAGTCATAAAAACAATGAAATCTCTCTGAAAATATGAAATATGATTATGGGGACTCATTTTGCCAAACAAGTGAGTGGGTAGTAGTTGAATTTTACTTTAACACATTCTGCTCTGTAAGAAATATGGAAAAAAACAAAAGTTATTGCTATATTGTTTTTTTAAAAAGATATTGCATCAGCGATATTTTGTTATTATTTGATTGTAAAAAACCACGAGGAGACCTAAGTAGACTTGACAATGCGACGCGTTCAATAATGCCAGCTAATTATTACATTCGTAAACAAAACATATTTTTGGGAACAAAATTGTCATTATATCAAAACCAAAAGTTTAGTTTTGCATAAAGATAGCAAGTTAGTAAAAAGTTTTATATTAGTAAAAAACCGACAAAAATCCAGAACACTCTTAGAAAAACAGCTGTAGAACTAGCCTTCTTTGAGTTGAATCAAACGTCTTTTAGCTTTCTGAAGTCTGTACCTCCAACAACTTTGTTGAAAATATTAGCCGATGAAACATTTGGTGCCATTTTTGATGAAAAAGTTAAATTAAAAAAAATCATTAATTTTATGTTAAAATTGTCGGATCAAAAGTGTCAGCAACCCAACATCTGGGTCTTTAGGCAGAACCAATAACACCATTTTTAACAAAAAAAAGCAAAATCTAGCTAAAAGTTCACAAAAAGTGATACAACGGACGTCATTGCAATGTTGACAAATATTTGAACCTCGAAAACTACCTAGAAAAAAAAAACAAAATTAAAAAAATAATAATTCCACATTCTACGCTGTACGGGCATTCTAATTATACCGATCACAAATTTCTACGATGAATGCATCGATCGGCCAAAATTGACTGAACAAAAAACTCATTTGAGTATATAATTCCTCCCCTCAATAAAATGGGTCGGAACAAAAACTATACTGAGAACTTCAGAACAGATGATTGTTTATCTACCCACCTAATGCAGTGAATCAAGATTTTTTTGTTGTAAACGTTTCAGATCTTACTTTCTTACCGGAAGACTATTCTTAGAACTGACACTAACAAAAACATTCTTATTAAATTTTGCACAGCAAAAACTTATTCTTTCAGATCTGATACAAAAATTAATGATAATTTCTTATAGCTTTTTTACGCTATAGAAAATCTTCGTGCCATAGAAAATAGCAATTCATACTAGAACTTACATATTTCAAACTCTTCTGATCAGATCTTACAGCTAAATAGATCTTATGAGATCCCACACGACAAAGTGTGCGGTATCAGGACTTTAGACTGAGAAAAAATGCTTTTCGATTTGATCAATATGGCAAACTGACAAAATTTGCAGTCTCCGCTACTTTCCAAACACTTTTCAGCGAAGCTTTTATTATAAGTTCAGTTGTCAAGATTGTAAGTAAAAAAACATGAGTTTCTACCACTGTCCTTAGGACTAAAAAAGTACATAGAAAGATCAACATAGTAATCACAAAGAAAAACCAGATTGAAAGCACAGGTTGGAACAACTGCTTGATGTTTTCATGAGAACTGAAAACCTAAATGGCTTGTAGAATTAAATGCCAAAATTTTTGAAAAAAGAATTTTTATATGACATGATGTCTTAAAATAAATTACAAAAAAAATTACAGTTTTCTCATATATGATTTTCTAAGAAGATTGCAGGTAATTTTTATCATGTAATTCGGTCCGATTTCGCTTTGAAAGTTTTTAGGAAGCTCTTCAGACCTTGCGCATTTTGAACTACAAGATCATGAGGTCCCGGATTAATCAGCATTCAATTTATTTATTCTTAGGTTATATACGATTCATAATAATTATAGTTGATCATATCTGACTTGTATGATATCTCAGCAGTCCTTCGAAGATTATACATGATTTCCTGGAAAGTAAATTTGAGCTTCATATTTGAGCTTCATCCTTCTATGAAGCTTAAATATGATTATTTTGGCTCCGTAGTAGGACCTTACTAAAGTATCAACTATGAATTCATATATGATCATATATGAAATCAAAGGAACTTCACCCTGGGGCAGCTAAAAAGCCATGCACTCTCTTGATCAATCTTTCTACGAAGTGTTTTCACAAAGCCAATTTTTTTCTAAGGATCGATAACTGGAGTGTTTCAGACTAGCTGGGGCAGCTTTATATTTTATCGTTGCTGCATTCCAGCCACATTTGCTTTGAAATCTGTTTCAGATTCTAGTCAACAAAAAGTTCTACACCCTGTTCAAAATTGACCCAAAACAAAAAATATCAGCTATAGAGGTCTCAGGCAAGGTGGGTGTTCGGTTACTGCGAGTCGACAACCCGGTTAGTATTCTTCATATTATAGTTTTGTTGTTTCGGTGGAGTACTTAGCAACAAGTTAATATAATGATTTTGTAAATATCTGTGACTATGCAACTATGCTTTGTTTATGCGAAACTGTTCAAGTGAAAGTTATTTCTCTAAAAAAAGGCATTGAAGAAGTTAATTATGATTATGATTTTCAGACCGAGATCTTTGATTGATAAGATCCTAGTTATTTAATACTGGGGTATATTCTATATTCCGCCCGAAAATTGTGTTTTTGATAAAGCTTTTTTGAACTAGAGTCTGAAAATGCCCAACAAATAATCATTGGGCAATTTATCATTGTTATCATTGTGTCATCAATCATTTTTTTCAGCAATTTTTAACTTTTTTTTGTTTTCACTCTTAAGTTGCATGGGAGAGTTAAACACAGTTCAAGGAAATTCAACACGAACAGGTCTGAAAACCTAAGTATTTAGCCTCGAATGCAGTGGCAAAATGGGTCTGTATATTGCTCGGATTGATCTCACATTGCCGCATCGCCCCAGAATCTTACAAAAACATAAAGCAAAAATGTTGAAAGTAATTTGGGACAAAAATTGAACTATGATAGGAAAATTTGACATTCCGGTCCAACGCGTCAAATCAATTCCGGTCCAAATAAATGACGTAAAAAAATTAACTTGTGACTGATATAGCTGATATAGGCCCTATTTTATTTTTAATTTAGAAAAGTTTCAAGAAAATTCTTATTTTAGATCCTAGTCAAGCCAGGAGGCTCGGTAATGTCATGGGAATCTTCATTAATTATCCATTGTTCGCTTGCGCAAAATTTCAAAGCCAATGGCATCAAACATTACTGTTGTAATTTAAAAAGAAACCGAAAATCTTCTGAAATGTACAAATATATAAAAATCTAACTCTTTTGAAATCTCGTTGTAACAGTAGCAACAAAGACGAGAAATAATTGTTTGAAGCTAATAAACTTTATAATGATTAAGTTATAACTCAGCGGAAAAGGGTTGTGACCTGGGTTTACAGAGACTGAATTACAAATAGAGCGAAAAACTATTTAAAAAGAGGAATGAGGAAAACCCAAAGATTTTTTGAAAACAATTTTTTTTTCAACAATCACAAAAGACTTAGGATTACAACAAAAAGCAAAGGATTTAGTTTTGACACCTCAGGTGGCCAATTGGGCCTGTAAATATTTAGACTAAGTCACGAGCCGACAAAAAAAACAAATACATATATAAGCCAAAACTTCAAACATTTTTGCGACATGACACTGTTCAAGGCACTGTTATTATAAGATGCCACATGCAGGAGCTGTAAAATGCCATTTTCCCGTCATCTTAAAATCAACGAGCCTTCCTTATAAAAGGACTATTTAGACATGAAAACAAAAATAAACCCAAAAATTGAACAATTTAGAAATCTCGAAAACTTTTTTTGAAACTAAATGGTCGAAGCAATCAGTCACAACGTTTAACCAAGCGCCAAAAAATGTTTGAATCAACAAAAATAATCGCGACTTGTAATGAGTGACACTGAATTACATGGTGTCCAAAATAAATGCAGTGAGGAATCAGAAGAAAACAAAAACTTTTAAAAAAATTCAAATTGAAGGTCATTAAAACAAACAGCTAAAAACTGTCATCTTCAAGTAGATTGAGTTATACGTCATGGGGAAGCAATTTGTCGTTATCGGGTATATGGCGTACAACAACAAAAAGAAACAAAAAACATAGGCCAAAAAACACAAAATTTTGCGAGATAACTCTGTCTCAGCCCAAAAAAGTATGAATTCCTCAACATAAACAATTAACATATCCAGATACGCTTTTTTAAAAACTTTGTGCCTTTTTTCTACTATAGTTTTCTTTAATTGGACTCATTATTAATGCAATAATGCAATAAGGAAACAAACTGAAATCATAAAATGTGGAATTATGATCAAAAACAAAAGAAAAATTGAAAACGCGTACTACCAAAAGAAACCATCAGTTGAATTTAAAAGCGTTACTGACATGAGTTTATAACTCACAGGAAATTGGTTTCCGCCTGTTTTTACAGAAACTGCGCCCGAAGTTGAGAGAAAAAAAAGCCAAAAGAGTTCAAAAATTCATCGTCGATATTTTCTCAAAACAATAAAATCTTCAAGGTCATAACAGACATAAGAAAACAATTAAAAAAATGTCGAGGATTTTTTACACTTTTTTTATTGCTAACTGGTTATTTGATTGCTGACACTAAATCGTTGGGCTACGAAAAGTATAAGAAATGAAAGCAAAAGAAAGGGTTCCATAAAATTTTTACGAGAACAATTTGTCAGAGCCATAAAAACCATGAGCTTAACTCTGAAGGCATAACATAATCTTGCTAGGTCTCGTTTATTGTAAATAGTATCTGCCATTAATTGAGCCTTGGTTTGAATTTCTTGTCCGTAGTTTAAATAAAAACATTCACATAGCGGAAATATCCACGATGATATTGCTGCGCGTCAAAAATATGCTCAATTGTTAAAAAAAAGTTGGGAAATAGATCAATTCTATACAAAAGTTTTCAGTTTGTCAAAAAAATTACATTTTTTTATAATCGAGTTTAAGTTTGCAATATTTTGGCACAATTATAACTTCAGAAGACTCTTAAAACCAGCGGGAGTACAACTGACTTTTCGAGCTTAAGAAGAATATGGCAGCAGTTCTGAAAAAGCTGAAAAAGTGTTCTGAGAAAGCTTTTTTCCTACGAAAAAAGTCTGAATTTTGAAAATTTAGCATAAACTCTAGCCAAAAAAAACTCAGATCGAACAATTCAGCAGCCCACTTCTATCTTTAGAGAAAAAATCAATAACACTACTGTAAACATTTTTAACACTTTTTAGCAAAATTGACAAAAATTCGGTTAAAATTGACAATATTTGGGTCAAAAGTGTGAATAAAAACAGCTGAATAAAACAGCTCCCCTATAAAAGCGAATATTGAAAAAATCTCTACTCTACGCTAGACGGGCTTTCCAATGATACCACCCACAACTCTCTAAGATTATTATGTCGATCGGCCAAAATTGTCTGAACAAAAAAAATCATTTGAGTATATAGTTCCTCCCCCTACTCAAGAGGGGTCGGAACAATGATCATAGTATTTTTTGATAAGCTGCTAAAAATTTGCTTAAGATAGCAGCGCGTAAAAATTGGCTTGATCCGATTTTTTATGATTGTAATTTAACAACAGAGTTCTGTTTTTCACTTTTTTTAATCTTCAGATGTGTGAAAATGAATTTAATCTCCTGCTAATTTTGTCTGTTTGTTTTTCAGTTGACAACTGTAGTAAGAGAAACAGAGATGCCCATCGTCTTCTCCGGAGTAAGTAAACTTTGTGCGTGAAACTCAAAAATGTTTACCAACTGCCTCAAATCTTTGAACAATAAAACAATATCATTTTCGCTTTCTCAGCGGGAAAACAAAAGAAACTCAATTTAAGAACCTTAATTGCGCAATTTTTATTTTCTACAAGATTAAACTTTCCGCGTAAAAAATCAAACTTTAACGTGTTTCACATCTTCGAGAGATGAAGCCCCGCGGAACGAAAATGATAGGCAGACGAATCATTGGAATGAAACTACTCTTTAGCTCACTAAGTGATACGAAATTTGCTTGCTTGTTAAGTAAAATTTTGCATCAATGAAATGCTCGAATATTTGAAAACAACATGGCGTTTTATTACATTAGTTGACAATTTTGAGACACAAATTGATGGTATTTGGATTTGATATATTTTTAAATGCTTAAGCTGCAAAATTCTCATCAGATAAAAAATTATGAATATGATTTAAATGCCACACTATTTAAAAATATTTGCGAAATTTTGGCGTCGAAGATGCCACTGATATGCAGGTATTACGAGCTAGCGCTTCAACAATAAAGTTTGAGATAGTTAGAAAGCGGTCGTTGACCTTCAGCTAAAATGATGTTCGTAATTTTTTGTGCGCTGCAACTGTGTCTTAAAATTGACAACTTTAAAGCATAAGAACTTTATATTCAATTTTTTTTCTCGTTATTCTGTTAAATCGTACAGCATTTGTTATCTCTTATCATCATTTGATGGATTCAATGGACGATGCAAGTGGAAACCCAGGCTCTTCAGGTCTTGTGAGTAAAAATTGCAAAGAAGACGAGGTAAATACAATAGTTTCCGAGCTAGAAAAAGTTGAAAAATTTTCTCAAAAACAGTCGGAAGACATCGATAACATTAAGAAGGTAACAAAAAATTGAACAATCGCTTGCGCGGTCAAGAGCGTTATACAAGAAGGATTCCATTATTATCGTAAACCCCCCATTCGACGCGAGAAAAGTTAACGATGTGACTGAAGAAGCACTACAGATTTTCAAAATTTTTTTGAAATTTCACTTTCCCTTTGAGAACATAAAGGCTTGCCATATACTGCCCAACACTGGAAACGCGATGCAATTGCCGTCGGTAATCTGCAAATTCTTATATTTTGATGACAAAAACAACGTCTATTCAAAAAGATGGCACCTCAAAAAGAAAAACAATCCCATCAATAGAAAAAATATCTATATCAACGAACTCCTCCCAGAGATTGAAGCGAGTATAGCCAACGAAGCTAAAAAACGCGACATGATTGTGTCAACACACAACTGTGTAGTGTCAGTGCTGGTTGAGAACGGCATAAATAAACCAAAGTTTATGAGAGTCAACCAGCTGGAGGATCTTGATAGAGTAGAGGCAATTAAAAGAAAAGAAAACTACAACAACGAAACACCGGACAGGTGATCAGAGGAAAACATAGCGTCTCCGCCCAAGAGAAGACAATTTGTCGATAACAATAACTGAAATACAAAACAATGAGAAACAAGCTTGAGCCCAGACTCAATTGTTTGTGTTTGCTTCGAATGTTTATGATTTAATTTGTAATACTTATCGTCACAACGACGGGAGAGATGTTCAATGAAGCCATTAGAGATTTGAGTGTTTTTTTTCTATTCAAAAACATTCAAAAACCAAAAACTGTTTATCTCTCATTTTTTTCCTATTTATTTTTTTTCAGGCTGAGTTATTCTGTGCTTGGGATTTCCACGGGCCGTTCTTTGCCTAGCCGCGAAATACGCAACTGACAAAAGCAATGAATGCGAGAAATAAATCGGCTATTGCAGTGTCTATTTGCGATATCCGCGGATAAACACTTGCGTTCTTTTTTTTCCCAGATGTAAATCTATTTTTTTAAAATAAGAGGAAGGGGAGGAGAAAAATGTATAAAAAAGGTAAAGTGGGACCTATCAGCAAGCTGAAGACATGTTCTTTTGCTAAACTACAGCAAACCAAAATCAAGGCCAATTGCAGTAAAAAATTAATTAGTTATTTCTTTTTTAAATTCTGATCTGCTAAACATCTGCTCACACTTTGAGCTGCTAAACGTTCATTTAGAAACGTTAAAATCTAAACGTGTAGCACTTTGCCTGACAGAAACTTGGCTTAAGAACCACTAAGAATTGTCACAATTCTCATTGAAAGAATACCAAGAGCTTTGCAGCTGTGAGAGAATGAAAAGAGGGGATGGAGTAGGAGAAACGACTTGGATTTTGTTGAAGTGAAAAAATGCGATCACAACGATCTGCAGGCTCTTACAATAAAGATCAAAGCAGATAAGCAGCATTATTTGATTATTACTTGTATATATATTCCACCTAGAAAACAAAACAATGTGAATTTTCAAAGGCTAGAAAATTACTTAGATGCCTTACCAATTGATCTTGAAGATAAGCATATACTATGCGGAGACTTCAACATAAACTTTTTGGTTAATAGTGCAAACTTCCGGAAAATAGTCACTCTGCTGGCAGGAAAAAACCTTTCTATAGTTGAAAGCATTGAACCAACACGCAAAACCTCGAGCATGAAATCAACACTGGATGCGTTTTTTTCAAACACTCTTTCTTCTGTCCACACTACTGATTCCGGCATTTCAGACCAACATACAGTAACACTAACATTTGAACAATCTATGGAAAACTCGTCCAATAGGCACGAAAAGTTTACAAGAAAACGGGTCAAATTAGAGAATCGTAAATTTTTCGAAGACCTCAACAATATCTTGATGGACAAATTAAAAATAATTACTTGTAATGGTAGTGAATGGTCCCCCGATAAGGCTTTTGAAAAACTGCTTGAAATTTTGATTAATACCCTAGACGAAAGTCTACCAATAATAAGCTCAACTAAAACAGGAGTACAAAAAACATGGATAATCAGGTGAAAATGCTGCGACAAAAAAAAGTTCATAAGAAAATGTGTTTACAAAACCCAAATATTAATGTTTCGCAAAATGATTACAAGGCTCAATGCAAACTTGTCAGAAATCTAATCAAACAAAAACTAAGACATTCTTACCAAAATAAGATCGAAAAAGAAGCAGCCAACAGCAAAAGGAAATTTTTCAATCTCTTCAATGAAACATCGGGCAAAACTTTAACTACTCACCACAATAAACAAATAGTAGAAAACATAGAAACCTTTAACAATTGTTTCGCAAACATTGGAGTAGGGCTAGCAAAAGCGTTTTAAACAAAGCAAAAGTATGAAATCGAAACTAACACAAATACCATGTTCTGTTTCCCAATAACCAGTTCCGAAATCATTGACACACTGCGAGTGCTTCCATCAAAGTTTAGTTTAGACTGCCACAACATAAACTAATTTTTTCTCAAAAAAATATCTCGGGCAGTCAGTCCACTACTTGAAACATTATATAATGAGTGTCTAAAACTCGGCGTATTTCCACAGTGCCTGGAAATAGCCAAAATTGTGCCTTTTTTCAAAAGCGATGATCGTAGCAAACCCACAAACTACAGACCAATCTCACTTCTTCCAGCCATTGGCAAACTATTTGAAAAACTTTATATAAAAGAATTTATACGTTTTAGAGCAAAAACAACACTTTTTCAAAAAATCAATTTGGTTTTCAAAGCAAATTAAGTACTGTTGACGCCTAGCATCCTTAAATGAAGTTATTAGAGCAAACTCGTTTAAATAAAAAAAAATAACTAAACGCACTTTTAGTGATCTAAAAAAAGCTTTTGATACAGTGAACCATGAGCTACTGCTGAAAAAGTGTGAGCACTACGGACTCTGAGGAATGGTACTGAAAATGCTTGAATCCTATCTGAAAGACCGACTCCAATATTTTAAAATAGAAAAAGTTGAATCTGAAAAGAAAAACGTTATATGTGGCGTCCCGCAAGGATCAATTCTCGGTCCACTGCTTTTCATTATCTAACTAAACAACATTCCAACTCTAAAGTCAATAGAAAACCAAACTCTAATTTATGCTGACGATACAGTTGTTTATAATAAAGGTAGTATTGAGAGTGTAGGAAGAAATCACGATGCCGCACTAGCCGCAGTTGCGAATTGGTTTCATAAAAAGAAACTGACAATTAACGCAACAAAAACAAAACACATGGTGTTTGGAAAAGGACGCAATGAAAAACAGCACAGAACAACAACTAACCGAGCGGAAATTTAACAAACCAGCTCTTTTAGGCATCTAGGATTAATAATAGACGACCAGTTGAAATTCAAAGATCATATTAATTACGTCAAAGAGAAGCTTTTAAAATTTTGTTCCCTTTTTTTACCGATTACGCCTTATTTTTACAAGAACACATCTTCCTAAAATTTTTAAAATTTATGTCAAACTGACAGTAAAATACGGAATTTTGATCTACGGATCTACTAACGAAAATTTTTAAAAAGCAATCAACTTATTAATTAAAAGAATTTTAAAAATATTTTTCTGGAAGCGTAAGTACGAGTCAATCCAGCGAATGCGAGTCCACAATTTCATAAGCAACCCATCAGAGCAGAGTTACATGCTTTTGAAATATTCAAACTACTAGTAAAACTAATAAAAAAGCAACCGCTAAGTGAAGTTTTTTCAACCATAATAGCGGACTCGGACCATAATGATATCATGAAAAAGAGAAATCGTTGACAGATTGTAAAAATTAGCAGACAAAGATTCGATAGTAATTCATTGAAATGTAGAGTTTTTGGGATGCTTAAAATGGCATTGAATTATAACAACTCTTTTATTGAAGATGTTAGAACAATAAAAGAGGCAAACATACAAGAATTTTGCCATACATTTTTGAATCTTTATATAACTGGTAACCAGGACCTGCCAGACAGACTCTTTCATGCTCATTAGAGCAAAATTTTTGATTGCTACAAACACAGTTTCTTTAGTTAATCTCTACTGGAAAGGACAACTTTTCGTTTTTAAACACTTTTTTTATTATTATTTCAACTAAAAGTGCACAACTCTTCCGTGAGGCGCCTGAAAACTAACCTGATAGGTTTAATGGCGACCTTGTAGTGTCACAAATTGTAACCGATTGTATTTGTACAATGTATGTTTTTTCTGGCTAATATTTTATGACAACGGCACTACGAACAATTTATTATCATTATTATTAAACAATAGTGGACAATCTTGTCCACCTTTACTTTTTTAATCCAAAATAAAGTATTACAATGAAAGTCAAAAGGTCTTGATGTGTGGGATATGGCGAAAAAGAAACGATCATTCTTATTGGTATACGCTATTTGGAAAATTTATACAATAAAAACATTGTAATGCGCATTATGTGGTCGGCATGGGCACTGGATCCTAATTGAAGGTTGAAAAATTCACCCTTCGACAACGGCAGAGATTATTCTTCAACTCGGTTAAAAAAAGGCTTTCAACGCAAAAGACCCCAATTCTTTCAATATAAAAGTACTAGAAACCTCAAATCGACAAAAATGCGCATCTTTTGCCTCTCGGTAAAAAAACTTACTTTCCTTGCAAGACTTACTTTTATCTGAAGAATCTTGACATCGGGCACAAGTTAATTTTTGTAAGAATTGTGCAGTGATCATCATCATCATCATCATCATCATCATCATCATCATCATCATCATCATCATCATCATCATCATCATCATCATCATCATCATCATCATCATCATCATCATCATCATCATCATCATCATCATCATCATCATCATCATCATCATCATCATCATCATCATCATCATCATCATCATCATCATCATCATCATCATCATCATCATTATCATCATCATTGTATCTATCGTCATCATCATTATCGTTGTTTATATATGTAAATAGTCTTAATTTTTTTTTAATTTACTGTGGTATTGGGTCCACTTTCCGTACAAGATTAAGATTAACATGACCGCATCCTTTGTCATTTACCGAGACCGCAAGATAAATAGCGGGCCAGCGTGCATGCCCACATAACTTTCCCAGTGACCTTCTGGCTGTCCTGGTGAACTAACATAGATATAGATATTAGGTGCGAGTGCTCAGGCAATCATCCGTAGGTCTGGCGAACTGAGCGCGGTAACATGTTTGGTCGAGTCACTAGAACGTACCACATCGGGAAGATCAAATTGGTAACGATTCGGTCCCGTTTGTCGCAGACGTTTCACCCAATCTTCGATAATCCCACCAGAAACACAATCCCCAGTAAGCATTGCCGACTGATAAGGCGGAAAATACGCAGTTGTACGTGTAATGACTCGTACCTAGGGATCTGACTTGAAACTGAGTGAAAGAATCCGAACTGAAAGAAACATAGCTATGTGATTACAAAAGTATTGTTAATGGGATATTTCAAATGATTACATTACTTACTTCTGGAACACCTTTGAAAGTGATTTAGTTCCATCCAATTGGATTCGCAATTGCTTACATTTTTGCGCTACTAGGATGGGCTTCGCAATTGCTTACATATTTGCGGTACTAGGATGCAATACATATTTGCGGTACTAGGATGCAATTTGCGGTTGGATAGTGAATAGACAAAGCTTCGTCCGGAATTGTCGTTCTTTGTGGGTAAGAATCTTGGAGGATGTCGTAGAGACTTTTTTGCAATGTTATATTTTTTTAAACTCACTGACATCCATTATAACAGAAGAAAATTTGTAATTTTGGTCAAGTCTGAAAACTTTTACAAATTGGGACTGAAATTTTTCACACCCCAGACTTTTCGGAGCCGATATGGTTGAACCCAGCTGGGATCAACAGCACCCTAGCGCACCCCTAAAGTAATTACAAACCAGGATGGGTAGTGCCAGTTTTACCCAGTACGGAGCTATTAACTTTTTTAAGGGCAAAAAGTGATAATTTTGGGGTAAAATCGAAATCGACTTTTTTTCAGTTCCATGAACGCTATTTTTATTAGGGTGCCTAAAACCTAAGCCTACGCTTGATTAGTTGGAATACGAGCCATAACCCTAACCGTCTAATGTAAACAAAAGACCCGGAAGCACATATTTATTAGGAAACCAAATATATATCGACTTTTCGGCCATTTTCATTAATATTTTTTGTAATTATGTGCGCACCTCGGGACGAGCCCTTAAGCCTGCAACTGTTTAGACGATACGTAGTCCCCTCCGGATTTCCCCTATGTGAAATAACTGCCTGTAACCCCGAAAATCTCGCAACATGTATATGTGTTGTAATTTGTATGGTATTTGGTGGCCATCTTGAGTGACCTTAATAAGTGTGTATGTTATTTAACATGTAACCATAATTTCGCATTGGTTTTGCGGATGTTAACAAAAGGGCCAATAGCATTGTAGAAAGCTGAATACTTTTGTCATAAAGAAGGCTGTTTGGTTTAAGCAAACAAATTGTTCGCTGCTCTCAGTATAAAAACGGCTTACACTATAAGCGCAGGGCAGAAATATCTAACCGTGAGCAAGTTAATAACCATTTTTTTGGTGGATTTTACCAACTGCGAAGAGTATGAGGCTCCTGTAATTGTTATTAGCGGCGCTGTTCATTTTTGCCGGAGCAATTTAGCGAAAAACTCTGAATAGTCGCTGAGTCGAGCGTAGATTATTTGGCAGAGTCTTGCCTGTTATTTCGAGAGGTTAGATCGGTTAGCGTTCTAGCGTGGTTCAAATCGATAGGTGACTAGTTAGTAGCAGATAGATTGTTCTGGTAGTCTTTTCGAGTTTCGGCGTTTATCGCGTGTATTTAATCATGCCGTAGTTTTATCGTTTCGCGGGATATTTGGGTTGGTTTGTGCTTAAGGGTTACCAGTCAGTGTTCTGAGTAGTTTTTAAGTGTATGTTAGTTAGTGATGAAGAATTGCTGTTCTATTTGGATAGTAGTTGCTCGATTGTTGCTTATTTCGATTTATAATCACTATTACTTTGTTGATTTTTTTTCTGTTTATTTTGTTAATTGAATAGTTGCACTAACTCTTTGTTTGAGCCGAAAAGAGCAAGTAAACGGGGTTATTCGAGTTTCGGCGTTTATCGCGTGTATTTAATCATGCCGTAGTTTTATCGTTTCGCGGGATATTTGGGTTGGTTTGTGCTTAAGGGTTAGCAGTCAGTGTTCTGAGTAGTTTTTAAGTGTATGTTAGTTAGTGATGAAGAATTGCTGTTCTATTTGGATAGTAGTTGCTCGATTGTTGCTTATTTCGATTTATAATCACTATTACTTTGTTGATTTTTTTTCTGTTTATTTTGTTAATTGAATAGTTGCACTAACTCTTTGTTTGAGCCGCAAAGAGCAAGTAAACGGGGTTATAAACAAGATTGAACCACCTAACAAAACAATTTCGATTTGTGAGATCTGGGCCCTAAGTTAACAAAAAACCTTACAGAAAACATTTCCCGTTCTAGGCTGCCTAATAAAGTTCAGAATCTTACATAGCAATTATAATAGACCTGCCACCTTTCAAATGCAATTTGTTGCCGGACCGATTGCTCCTTTGATCGTTTTGACTTTGTTTCCCAAAACGTGATAAACAGGTAACGTGTCGAGCACATTAATTTCTCTTGGAGCCTTTCGGCTGACCAGACTCTAATCATGCAGTTCACCGAACCTGTTTTGGAGACACAAATTATTGGTTTGAAGGGTTTTTCTGAGTTTGACCCCCTCCCCCACTTCAATCAATTCACTCCCTTAATCCCCGCCCCTGCAAATTTTTCCATTAGCTCGCTCAAATCCCCTCACCATCGCTCTTAGCCCAAACCGTTTCAATCAGGTTAAAGCTAGCCTCCATAAACCCTAGCCAGCTACTGACCAACCTCTTGCCAGTCGTTTGAGAGTAGCTTGCCAGACGTTAGACCAACCCCGACTAGCAAGAGGTGGGTCAGTAGCCGGCTACGTTTTGTGGAGGCTAGCTTTAACCTGATTGTTATATAACCAGATGTTATATTATCTGATATAAATAGCTTTAATATTTCGAAGGCCATTAGATTAGCGAATAACTCTTGTTTACTATTCGAGTTAGTCGATTTAGGATTCAGAGCACCGGGAATATATCTCGAAGTACCGGGTTCTTGATTCATAATACTGGGTTTGAGCTTCGAATTAAAGGGACGAATAAGTGCCGCATATCTAACGAACCGCAATGACACCCCACACGATGTTCTGTGTTGAGTCATATTCTCACTACTTGACCCCCGCAATCTTTGTCAAACTTATTTATGATTGTTTTGCTCTGTGTGTCTCTAGCCCAACACAGCCATTTGTGGGTACAGATCTCGCAGCAGTAATAAACGAACCCTCCTCTGGCCTGGATCCCAAATTATCATCAATGCAACACTTGAAAATTCAGCTAAACGGCAAGTCTGAAAAATTACATTTCAAAAATTTGACCATTGCTTTGAGCGTGCCTCCATTAAGATATGGCCGCAATCCAAGCATAGAAACAATTGCTGAATGCATTACCTTAAACTGTCAGGGTCGAATTGGCACAGTTAAGGATACCGGTTTTTACTTGCGAAAATGGTTTTATTACCTCTTAATTGCCTGAATCTCTAAGATGCTCGGATTTCCACCAGATAATTAATACAATTAATACGTTTCCCTTGTATGGTGATAATTGCTCAAAGGAAGTTAAAATAAGAGTAAGAGAAATCCGACTTGAACTGCGCTCCCATGTATTATTATTATTGCAAAACCGGGATCTATTCTGCCCCCCCCCCCCCAGCTTAGTGAGCATAAATTTTTTATGACCCCCAGGCACACGTGCTATTTTCTTACATAGTACATAGTGACGTGCTATATAACAACATATAATTTGTAACTGGGGGTCATAAAAACACTGGGGGGGGGGGGGGGGAGGGAGGCGAAACAGAATAGATCCCAAAACCGAATGCACTTGATACAGGAAATTTTATTCACCTCTTAAATATGCCAACTCGACCATGAGAAGTTATTTCCCGGAAAACTCGGGTTGGAGTTTCTTTGATTTCATACAACGATAGTATTTAGTTTCGTACTGTCCACGCTTGCGCACTTCGTACAATCCTAGTATGAAACCAAAGAAATCATACCTGATCCTCTAATGATTAAAATGAGTCATAAAACTATGTTTCTCCATAGTTTATGAAAATGTTTCTAAAAAGTATTGACAACTCATCATTTTCTTACTCCCCGGAATCAAGCTGTGGTTCTCAAAAAACCCAGCAATTCAATATTTATTCCAAAATTGGGTGCTAACATATTTTCACAGGGAATAAACTTTATTCGCTGACTAACTAATAAGCTAGACAGCGAATAAACTTTCGCAGACAGCGAATAAACTTTCCAACAGTACAGCTGACCTTTCTTCTTTTGAAACATTGATCGATTTTGCAATTATGCAAACACAGCAAAAAAAAATTTCACCATTTTCATTCAAAATATGCAATGTCATTCAAATTGCAATGTATGTCACAAACTTTAATAATATTCAACTAGAAAACCAAGAGCATATCAAACTAAATGAGCAAAATGATCCTTCATTGCTATCCCTAATGGAATGGGTTCAACTTAAAAAGGCAAGCTCCTTCAAATTTTGTCTTGACTAACGTCAAAGATTACATTAAAAAGAAAACTTTATTGAAAATGTACTCGTTACTTATCAGCGAAAAGTGCAGGACAAAACATTGGAACTGTCATCTACTGAAGGGGAGGGCACAACCACTCATGAATCGAAATCTCAACAAACCAGGTTTTTTCAGAGAAAGTCAGAGATTTTGATTTAATCCCATTCAAACAAGAACAATCAAATTTGGTTCAGGTTAGCAGCATCATTGGTAAACCGGAAAGTGAGGCAGTCTTACCACTGGACACAGCTATCCATGCCTACCGTGGATCAACCACCAAAGAGGAAAAAATTGTGGATAATTATGACTGCAAAAATTTTAAAACTTTAATTCTTCAAGACGGAACAAATATGGCTTCGAAATTACAAAACAGCAGCAATGAGATTTTAGATGACATGCTCAGCCTTATTGATGTATTGATGCCTGTAAAAATGAGTTTCAACCTGATGTGTATGTAGTCAGGTGGAGGTAATACCGATCAAAGAAAACGACTTCAATTGATTAAAAACAAAGTATATGATGAGGTTAATGCTGCACTTAAACAAAGATTGGAATCTCTTGGTGAAAATTTTGTGTTGATCAAGATGAATGAATTGAAACGCTCAATTCTCTCCTTCAAAACAAAGATCAACCATTATAATTTTCTCTATCAAGGCATTGTACATTTGAATTTCAATCATGATATTCCTTTCCTTAAAAATCATCTTCTAATGATTTTACTTCAAACATCTACTGGCATTTGTGACACTAATAAATTTACCAACCGGAGCTATAAACTGAATAATCGATTTCAAAAATTTTAAGAGCAGTACTAGCCTAACGCAAGTGCAAATTCTAAGTTAAAACTGAATGTTATTATTACCGTTACCATCCATGGATTAATTTATAAAATGACGATTCAATTGTAAATTTTTGTTGTAATGAAAAAATTTTAGTCTCAACTGTTTAATAGGTTAAAGTTTCCGAACAAGATAAGTTTTTTAATTTTAGGATTAATGTTTTTGAGTTCTCAAGTGACTTCCTCTTTGCCCATGTCACATAACTCAATAACAATTCCTACTCAAATCTGGACAGAGACCAAGTCCTGGAGAAAGAAGCATGCTTTAATATCACTAGCTTTTTTGTATAAAACAACTTATTTCTTTGATTATACTTTTCATCGTATCTGGTTTTTTTGAGGTCCCGAGATATTGAAACCAACCCTGTGCCAACTCAATCAATGAAACACAAGTTCCCTGATCGCCAAATTTATTCAGACAATTAAATGTTTCTTCATTTAAAAGTGCGGAGCATAAAAAGAAGACAACTTCAGTTTAAAAAAATCTAATGAATGTTGTTGGCGCTAATTGCTAATTGCAACTATGGTCTATCTAAAAAATGGCTAGATACAAAGATTGACACTGATTTGGTAAACCCGAACAAAACGATCTGTCTTGTTTTCGCAAAGATCTGGTGAGTTCAAAGGGAGAAGTATGTTATTAATTGTTCATCGGAAACTTAACCCAAAACTACGCGTTGATCTAGCTTTCAAAATTTCTCTTTATGATACTCTGTGGGTCGAAATAACTTGCCTACGGATTTAGAAAATTTACCTAATAAACAGTTCTTGTAATCCAAAAAGGCTTCTTTACGAAGTATTCTAAATCAATTGATAGTCCATTTACTGATAACAAAACAAAATTTATGATGGGAGACTGTAATATCAACTTCTTGAAAAAACAAAGAACAGCAGAATTTTAAAAAAATTAATTTCATATGTGACTAATAAGCAACAAGCAACTAGAGTTAAGGATGAATCGAACTCACTTGTAGATTACATTATTATTGACGGAAACGAACCCCTTCTTTATACTGAATTGTTTTGACTCAACAGTACAAACAGTTCATTTTGCTCAATTATCATTCTTGCCAGGAACTTAGCAAGAACAAAGTAATTAAAAACCAAATTTATGGTAAATCAATTTACAGCCCAAAAGATTTTAAACAATCTATCGAACAGTTAAATTGGTAGACATTTTACAGTTTTGCAGTCCCATGTGAAATGCTATGCTCATTTGAGTAAAAACCTGAACAGCAAACAATCGTTCATGAGCAAATCAAAACAATTTTTAAAAGGAACAAGAAATCGCAGTTTTACCTTGCCAATCGGTTCATTTCAAAAGTTTCACGTAAAAAAATTTTGTATAGAGAGCAATACCTCGATTCAGATTCTTTCTACGAGTTTTCAGATTTAAAACCGAAGTGTGCCCTGGCCTATGAGAAAGATTTTGAGAATTTTCATGATCACTTAAATGAAAGCTCAACCTCAGAGCGCAAGAAATGGAATTTGATCAATGAGTTAAAAAATTCCGTGACAACGACAACCACGGTTTAGTCTTTAAAAAATTCTTGCCATGAAATTATTATAAAAAATAATTTAAATAGCCAACTTTCTTATTAAAAATTTAGTAAATTAGGAGAAATTTTAAAAGTAGGATTCATACTGTAGACATGCCCACGGTGAGGCAAAAAAGACCTTTTCCGTTTGGTTTGGTACTTTAATTTTGAATGTCTTAAAGCGCTTCTTGCTCTTGGAAAATCTAAACCACTGCGTCCTTCTACCATTCCCTCATGGGCAATGCGAGGCGCAACTAGTGAACTAGAAACAGAAACATTCCCGGCTGAGCTCAAAAGAGCCGACAACACACCACTTTTAAAAAAAGAGGCCTTGATGATCCTCCAAACTATCGACCATTTTTTTAACACCAGCATTAGCAAAAACTTTTGAATCTTTTATTAAACTACAAATTGATGAATATGTACATAAGATTGCCTTGCTTTCCAAAACAAAGTTTTTTTTCCGAAAAAAATTTTCTACAACAAATGCACACGTTTATTCAACTGAAAAAATACGATGCAACAATAAACGGAAAAAATTGCTGCAGCAGCATTTTTAGATGTATCAAATGCTTATGATTCTATCAATCACGAGCTCATGATTCAAAAGCTTTCCATTCCTGGATTTTCGATAACAGTTCAAAATCTAACTGCCCGCTATCTTTCAAACAGAACACAAAGAGTCACAATCAATATTGTTAAATCAGGTTGAATTTAATGGGCTCAAGGATTTCCGCAAGTGACAGTTTTAGGTCTTCGCTTGCTCAAACTCTATATTAATGAATTCAGCAACTTTTTGTCATGTGAAACAATACAATACGCACATGACACAGTTATGTTAGGCTAACTTGATCAAGTTCTCAAATGCAAAGACGTGCTTGAGAAGAGGCCAAAGAACAGTTAATACAATTCTTTTGGAGTGCATCACCTCAAGATCAATCTGGAAAAACCAGAGTTTAAAACTTTTGGTAGCTCTAAACCTCAAGACGAACCCAAATTTAAAGTTGGAGATCAATTTCGATTTTGGAATCAGAAATCAAATATTTCGGTGTTTATGTTGACAAAGATCTCAAATACCAGAAACAAGTAAAAGTTCTTTTTGATCAAGAATGGCCCAAGGCATTATATGCATGTATGTACTCAGGAATATAATTCACACTGTATACAGAAGAATCATTTCGAACTCTTTTGTTCTCAGTCACTTTCAATATTCTTCTGTATTACTAGCAACTGTCATTCAGTTTCTCAAAACTACACTAGAAAAGCAGTTGAATTGAGCTATCAAAGCTTGTTTTCGCAGACAAAAGTTTGACTCATCCTCAGATCTCAAAATCAATTTTGATGTACTAACTATTTTGCTGCTTTTTGTTTGCAGGGCTGCCAATTACTTTCATAGCATCATGAATAAAATGAAGCCTGCCCTCTCAAGCTCAGTTTTGAAATAACCAACAGCAAGTTTGTATATACACGAGCGAACTCAATAATTTTTCACCCCGACGATTTAAAATGCAATTTGCATGAAAGAAGTTTTATTAAGAGAGATATTCTGCCGCACTATTTCTTTCCATGAAATTATTTGTTAATGTCATACAGTCTTGCAGAGAAAAAATATAAGCAGATTTTTCTTAATGAATACAAGAAGGACCCGAAGAACACCCAACTTGGTTCAATTACTTGGAAACATTTTAAGCTCAATTAAATTTCTTTCTGTATTGTATTGAATTTATGTTACTCTCGTCCCTCCCCACCATTACAAGTGATTTCTCTTTTTGGTCGATAGTTTAGTTATTATTAATTATTAGTTTTCTCTGTTTATAATTATTAAGTTTCTACATTGCCCATCTCTGTAAATTTTACTATGACTGCAGCATTTACATATATTAGAGAAGTACAGTGTTCCTTTTTTAAATAAAAGAATAAGTCCGCCCACCTAAGTATCTCGATATTCTCTGAAGCCAATTTATGCAAAGCTAAGACGCTAATTCATAAGAAACATGCAAAACAAAAGTTTACAATTAACTTTGGAATCATATTCTAAATAAGCGTCCAATCCCAAATTTTGGCTAACCCGAAGAGTCAAAATGTGGACCGCAGATATGTGGTATATTAAAATTAAACGCTCTCTGTCTACATAATACGGGAATTTGTAGAACCAATCAAGGTTTGTTTACATTATCCGATTTTCAATGAAATTTTTTACCTAAATGAAGATTATTCAATTTTTCGGATTTCAATTTTTTGTATGATTTCTGTGTGTCTTCAAGGAAATATCGGAACATATTTGATCGTTTTTTTGATTATTTATAAATCATATTTGATTTGATGTGCTTACTCATAATCATTTTTGTAAAATAGTGAAATCAAAGAATGTTGTGTTGGGTGACGGGGGAATCAGCAGAACATAGATATTAACCAGTATTTTACGACTTATCGGATCTCACTGCCCGTGTTGAGGAATTTTGTTTTTCACTTGTAAGAAATCGTTGTTTTTAATCATTTTCTATAGACAAAAACGATCAAAGCCCTTACGTGGTAATCGTCGTTTTGTTCGTTATTTCGTCGTTAATTCGTCGTTATTTCGTCGAAAAAACGAAAAAAAAAACGTGATCCAACTGGGATTTGAACCACAGACCTCCGAATACATCACCTGATACACTAACCACTGCGCTATCAGGCCATTAAATATACTTGCTAAAACGATCTAATATAGAAAAACTAGTTGAAGAGCAATTAAACGACGAAAAAACGATCAAAAAACGACGATTTCTTTTGAAATAAAAACGACGTAAGAAACGACAAAAAAACGACGAAAAAACGATCAAAAAACGACGACTTCATTTGCAAAAAAACGACATAAGAAACGACAAAAGAACGACGAAGAAACGATCATTTCTTTCACTTAAAATACGACTTAAACGACGGAAACTAATGAAAACGATGAAAAGGACGACAAAACGACGAAAACTACGATTTCTTACAAAATATTGTCGTTCTCCTCAACACGGGTGAACATGCCAAAATGTGCTTTCGAGCTGTTGATGAACTATTACTAATGATGCGAGCACTTTTTCATACAAGAGGGACCAGTTTTTGCGTTAAAATCGTACTCACGATTCCCTCAGTTAGCTTGAATCTGCAAAAAAGCAAAAAAAATAAATGATGAGTGTGTCGTTATGATCAAAGAATCCCAAGACGCGCTCAGCGCTGCCCTTCTATGAGCTTACGCAATTAAATCTCCAGCAAAAAACAATTTATGATTTTAGAATGCAGTTTTATAGACTATTTTGTTTATAATTTGCATGAGAGTATATATATATATATATATATATATATATATATATATATATAAATATATATATATATATATATATATATATATATATATATATATATAGGAATGGTTGGAACTGATTAATCAATACGAAGTCAAGAAAACTATTGAAAAGGAAATTTGTTTTCATCGGATATTGCACAAGTTAACCCCTGCATGCAGGTTCCTCTTTTCCCTAGATATATGAGAATATACTTAAATTTACCAACACACAACATTTTTAACAATACAATCCAGTGAAAATTATGTGAGTCTTTGTTTAAGGTTCCAAGTAACATTTCAAGACGGATCAATTGAACAGAAGACGGACTGTGTGGTATTGCAAGCTAAATTCAACTTG
>NW_027449973.1:0-10982 GCF_964194025.1 Convolutriloba macropyga
AAACAGCAAAAATTAACTTCAAAATTATGAAACTAAAAGCAAAAACTGTATTCGTTTCTGTTTTTTGAGAATTATTTTTGCAAACAATTCTCCTTATTTCATTAGAGCTAACCAATTCAGTTATCTCAAAAATATTTTGGAGACGTAAGAAAACTTCTTATACCTCTTCTTATCTTTCTGCTCTTTATACTTTGGAGCCGATCGTTCAAACTAATCTTCTCTATTATAATGACATAGAAAAGATTTTGCGAAACGAAAAACAGAAAGTGTGTTTTTCTTTGATTTATAGAATTATTTTTGCAAACAATTCTTCTTATTTCAATAGGGCTAACCAATTCAGTAATCTCAAAACTAAAAGCAAACATCTCAAAACCTCAAAATCTCAAGACAAAAAAACAAAAAGAAACTATTTTTTACCTTATTGATGCTTATATTTTTAGAGCAGAACGTTCGAACTAAACTCCTCTATAATAATGACATGAAGAGGTATTTGAGAGATTGGTTGCAAAGTTTAATACCATTATAAGACTTAATTTGTAATTGATAAGCAAAGTATTTTTCACATCTTTTTTATTTTTAAATGGCTCTCCGAATTGACTTTTTTCAGTCATTGAGCCGTTCTGTAAAAATTACTTGTTATGTTTTTTCGATCATGCTCATAAAATATCAAGAAAGAGAGAATATCTTAAAAATTTCAAAAGGTTCGTTTGAGACTTTAGTGCCAATTTTGGGATTACCAATACTAATGCCTCGAGAAGTCTACACATAATTTTTTAGAAAAAACATTGAAAACGTATATGAGTTCCGACGAGTCGTAGATGGTCTAGATCAGATGCAAAAAAAAACTCTAAAGGTGTTCTTTTTTAGCTGGTGAGGTTCGTCTTTGTGTGTAAGCGCACGCGTGCGAAGTTGTATGCATGTACACTCCTGTTCAAATTGCGTCTTATGTGTGTGTGACATCTTTATTTGTATGAGAGAGAGAGAGAGAAAGAATTAATGCGAGAGAGTAAGTTCTTTTAAATATTAATCACAAACAGACGCTTAGCTCGAAAACTGTCAAAAACCAAAAACCAAAACCTTAAAAGATATTTCGTATTTGCGATAAATTGAGTTTTTTGTAATGCCCATTGTCAGTAGTGTAAGTCTTTAGAATTGTCGATAAAACATGTGCACTGTTTTAAAAAAATTGTTCGTCCCATTAGGCTCCCAAAAAATTAAAACGAAAACACTTGTTGGAAACGTCAAAAGGTTCAGTTCAAATTTCAGTGTCAAAATCTCGATTACCGATGCGAATACCTTAAGAATTCCCCACTTAGTTTTCCAGAAAAAAAGAATCCAAAATTATAAGAACGGTGATGAACCTTGAGAAAATAACAGATGCCAAAAAACAATCTCAAAAAGGTTTTTTATGGTGGCGAGGTTTGTATTTGTGTGTTTCTGTGTGTGTAGGTGTACAAATTTGTGTCTGTGCTAGTAATCTTCGGTATGTTTTTCTGAGAATCGAAAAAATTCCGAGTTAGTCTGAGTTAGTCTGAGAGAGTAAATTCCCTTAATTTTCAGACACAAATAGAAAGAAAAACTGTCAGAAATCTTGAAAAAATTGAAAAACGACTCAATAAATGATACAAATTGTGGCTTCAAATATGTTAAAAGACATATTGTAAGAAATGTGTTTTTAATTTTTTTTGATAAAACAACTAGGAGAACTAAAAAAATTGGTTGTCCTCCCAAAATTTATAACAAGTACGAAGATGGAGTCTAAGAAAGCTTTTGATCTCGCTACAGAAATTTTATGATAAAAAATTTCAAGATATCGATTAACGTTTTGCCATAAATATGTGTTCTTACTTAGTTGGGAACAGTTAACAATATGATTTTGTTAAAATTTTGCTTTGTATGTTGCATTCTCAAATTCAGCAAAAAACAAAACTGAGCATCAAAAATTGAAAACATCCTAGTAAAACACGAATTGATCGTTTTTAACCAAAAACAATAACATAACTTTGCTGAATTATTGTGTATTAATTTGCAGTTTAGTTTAAAGCTTTTTTGAAAGTAACGACGTCAACATGTCTTCAAAAACTGGTAAGTTACATATTTATTACAAAAATATCCCTTTGGTTGACAGTTACAGAACTCAAATAAGAGATATATAAAAATTATTTGGGAAAAACATTTCTCTCGACGTTTTAAAAACTATAATTTTTTCATACCTGTTTGCGTAATCTAATTCACATGAGATCAGAGTTTCTCGAAAAATGGAGTCCAATTAAGGCTTGTGCTGCGATTAAATAATTTCTAGATCCAGGTTATGCCGCTGACCTTTGACCTTGAGGAGTGTTGACCAGGATAGACGAATTCCCCCTGCAGTGACATTGCACGTGTACTCGTCTCTGTCGTCGTAGATAACTCTGTCCAGTCTGAGAATAGTCGGGTTCTTGTACTTGTCCCTCAGAATGTAATAGTACCTGGAAAAATCACCTTTAATTCCGGATTATTAGTCAATCAAATGATTATTTGCCCTCTGGTTCTTCTACGATAAAGCCCCTGGTCTTACAAAGAGGCTTGATCACAGAACTGTGCAGAACTGAAAAGGTGATTCTCAGAATCAATGTAGGCCTGCGTTGGTCTGTGAGGTCAGTACCCAGGTCGAGATGTGCGTTAATGATCGGACAATTAAAAGCGCAGTGGAGGTAAACGGCGTTTTTGATTACATGGACGAGCGCCATATAAAAGTCTGCCTATATGAAAGAGCTTCCTAATGAAAGTCTGCTTAAAGTCTGATCAGTAACGAGCTAAAATCTGACCATTACCGAGCTAAATTCTGATCATTAACGAGCTAAAATCTGATCATTAACGAGCTAAGATCTGCTCATTAACGAGCTAAAATCTGACCATTGTCGAGCTAAATTCTGATCATTAACGAGCTAAAATCTGATCATTAAGGATCTAAAATCTGATCATTAACGAGCTAAAATCTGACTATTAACGAGCTAAAATCTGATCATTAACGAAATTAAATCAGATCAATAACGAGCTAATTAACTCTTAATTTTCAGGTCCCAGAGAGAAATTTCTCATTAAAGATGTTTCATAATTTAAAATTAAGTCAAAGATAACACAAATTGTGATGTTCTGGCATACTGGAAAGATTTATAACTGAGCAATTTTAAAACGCGATAAAAACGAGTAAAAAGTTTAAAAACTAGGCAAAGACTAGCACAATGTCTAAAAGCGAGCTAAATACTAATCATGGCTAATTATTGTCTGGAAGGGCCTGCCTGTAAAAGCGCCAATAAAACAAATTTTTTAAAACGAGCTAAACTCTGATCATGGCTGATTTTGGTCTGCATGGGTATGACCACTGCTGATTTTGGCCTGGGTGTAACTGATCATGGCTAATTACTGTCTGGAAGGGCTTACCAATAAAAGTGCCAGAAACAAGCCCTTTTAAAAACGAACTGAAATCTGATCCTAGCTGATTTGGTTGGAGTTATGGTTTGGATGGAACTGATAATAGCTGATTTTAGTCTGGATGTAACTGATCATGATTAATTTTTTTCTGGAAGGGTTTGCCCATAAAAGCAACAAAATCGAGCCATTTTCAAAACGGGCTGAAGTCTGATCGTAGATGACTCCGGTATGAATGAGTCTGATCATGGCTGGGTATGGCCTGGAAGTGTTTCATCATTGCTAACTATTTTCTGGAAGGGTCTGCCTATAAAAGGGCCGATACAACCATTTTTTAAAAACCAGCGAAACTCTGATCATGGTCTGGATGGGTCTGATCACTGCTCGTTTTGACTGGGTTGGGTGATCAAGGCGATTAGTGTCTGGAAGGGCTTGCCAATAAACGCGCAAAACACGAGCCATTTTAAAAACGAGCTGAAGTCTGATCATAGCTGTGTACGGTCTGAATGAGTCTGATAATGGCTGGTTATGGACTGGAATTGTTTCATCATGGCTAATTTTTGTCTGGAAGGGTCTACCTATGAAAGCGCTAATACAAACAATTTCTTAAAAGGAGCTAAATTCTGATCATGGCTGATTAGGGTTTGGATGGATTTGATAAATGCTGAGTTAGTGGTAATGATTGATTTTTTCTGGAAGGTCTGCCCAAAAAAGCGCCAAAAACGAGCCATTTTCAAAACGAGCTGAAGTCTGATCATAACTGACTATGATCTGAATGAGTCTGATCATGGCGGGGTGTGGCCTGGAAGTCTTTCATCACTGCTAATTATTGTCTGGAAGGGTCTGACTATAAATGAGCCAATAAAGCATTTTATAAAAACAAGATACACTCTGATCTTGGCCGATTATTGTCTGGATGGGTCTGATCACTGCTGGTTTTGGCCGGAGTGTAACTGATCATGGCTATTTTGGTATCTGGAAGGGTTTTCCAACAAACGCGCCAAAAACGAGCCACTTTAAAAACAGTCTTACGCCTGGTCATAGCGGATTATGGTCAAGTTGGGTCTGATCATGGCAGGTCATGGTCTGAACGTGTTTTAGCTTGGCTAATTACTGTCCAGAAGGGTCTACCTACGAAAGCACCAATGCAAGCAATTTCTAAAAACGAGCTAAACTCTGACTATGGCTTATTATGGTTTGGATGGAACTGATAATATATGATTTTAGTCTGGATGTAACTGATCATGATTAATTTTTTTCTGGAAGGGTTTGCCCATAAAAGCAACAAAACAATTTTAAGTGTGGTCGTAGCTGATTATTGTCTGGAAGGGTCTACCTATGAAAGCGCCAATACAAGCAATTTCTAAAAACGAGCTACATTCTGATCATGGCTGATTAGGGTTTGGATGGAACTGATAAATGCTGAGTTTAGTCTGGATGTAAGTGGTAATGATTAATTTTTTTCTGGAAGGGTCTGCCCAAAAAAGCGCCAAAAACGAGCCATTTTCAAAACGGGCTGAAGTCTGATCGTAGATGACTCCGGTCTGAATGAGTCTGGTCATGGCTGGGTATGGCATGGAAGTGTTTCATCATTGCTAACTAATTTCTTGAAGGGTCTGCCTATAAAAGCGTCAATACAACTATTTTTTAAAAACAAGCAAAACTCTGATCATGGCTGGTTATGGTCTGGATGGGTCTGATCACTGCTCGTTTTCGCTTTGGGTTAGGTGATCAAGGCTATTAGTGTCTGGAAGGGTTTGCCAACAAACGCGCCAAAACGAGCCATTTTAAAAACAATTTTAAGTGTGGTCGTAGCTGATTATGGTCTGGATGGGTCTGATCACTGCTGATTTTGGCCTGGGTGTAACCGATCATGGTTTATTACTTTCTGGAAGGGCTTGCCAATAAACGCGCAAAAAACGAGCCATTTTAAAAACGAGCTGAAGTCTGATCATAGCTGAGTACGGTCTGAATGAGTCTGATAATGGCTGGTTATGGACTGGAATTGTTCAATCATGGCTAATTATTTTCTGGAAGGGTCTACCTATGAAAGCGCTACTACAAGCAATTTTTAAAAACAAGCTAAACTCTGACCATGGCTGGTTATGGTTTGGATGGAACTGATAATAGCTGATTTTAGTCTGGATGTAACTGATCATGATTAATTTTTTTCTGGAAGGGTTTGCCCATAAAAGCAACAAAATCGAGCCATTTTCAAAACGAGCTAAACTCTGATCATGGCTGATTATGGTCTGCATGGGTATGACCACTGCTGATTTTGGCCTGGGTGTAACTGATCATGGCTAATTACTGTCTGGAAGGGCTTACCAATAAAAGCGCCAGAAACAAGCCATTTTAAAAAAGAACTGAAGTCTGATCCTAGTTGATTATGGCCTGAATGTGTCTGATCATGGCTGGTCATGGTCTGGAAGTGTTTTAGCTTGGCTAATTACTGTCCAGAAGGGTCTACCTACGGAAGCACCATTACAAGCAATTTCTAAAAACGAGCTCAACTCTGACTATGGCTTATTATGGTTTGGATGGAACTGATAATATATGATTTTAGTCTGGATGTAACTGATCATGATTATTTTTTTTTCTGGAAGGGTTTGCCCATAAAAGCAAAAAAATTGAGCCATTTTCAAAACGAGCTGAGGTCTGATCGTAGATGACTCCGGTCTGAATGAGTCTGATCATGGCTGGGTATGGCTTGGAAGTGTTTCATCATTGCTAACTTTTTTCTTGAAGGGTCTGCCTATAAAAGCGTCAATACAACCATTTTTTTAAAACAAGCAAAACTCTGATCATGGCTGATTATGGCCTGGATGGGTCTGATCACTGCTCGTTTTGGCTTTGGGTTAGGTGATCAAGGCTATTAGTGTCTGGAAGTGTTTGCCAACAAACGCGCCAAAACGAGCCATCTTAAAAACAATATTAAGTGTGGTCGTAGCTGCATGGGTCTGATCACTGCTGATTTTGGCCTGGGTGTAACCGATCATGGCTTATTATTTTCTGGAAGGGCTTGCCAATAAACGCGCAAAAAACGAACCATTTTAAAAACGAGCTGAAGTCTGATCATAGCTGAGTACGGTCTGAATGAGTCTGATAATGGCTGGTTATGGACTGGAAATTTTCAATCATGGCTAATTATTGTCTGGAACGGTCTACCTATGAAAGCGCCAATGCAAGCAACTTCTAAAAACGAGCTAAACTCTGATCATGGCTGATAATGGTTTGGATGGAACTGATAATAGCTGATTTTAGTCTGGATGTAACTGATCATGATTAATTTTTTTCTGGAAGGGTTTGCCCATAAAAGCAACAAAATCTAGCCATTTTCAAAACGGGCTGAAGTCTGATCGTAGATGACTCCGGTATGAATGAGTCTGATCATGGCTGGGTATGGCCTGGAAATGTTTCATCATTGCTAACTGTTTTCTGGAAGGGTCTGCCTATAAAAGGGCCGATACAACCATTTTTAAAAAACCAGCAAAACTCTGATCATGGTCTGGATGGGTCTGATCACTGCTCGTTTTGACTGGGTTGGGTGATCAAGGCTATTAGTGTCTGGAAGGGCTTGCCAAAAAACGCGCAAAACACGAGCCATTTTAAAAACGAGCCGAAGTCTGATCATAGCTGTGTACGGTCTGAATGAGTCTGATAATGGCTGGTTATGGACTGGAAGTGTTTCATCATTGCTAACTAATTTTTTGAAGGGTCTGCCTATAAAAGCGTCAATACAACTATTTTTTAAAAACAAGCAAAACTCTGATCATGGCTGGTTATGGTCTGGATGGGTCTGATCACTGCTCGTTTTGGCTTTGGGTTAGGTGATCAAAGCTATTAGTGTCTGGAAGGGTTTGCCAACAAACGCGCCAAAACGAGCCATTTTAAAAACAATTTTAAGTGTGGTCGTAGCTGATTATGGTCTGGATGGGTCTGATCACTGCTGATTTTGGCCTGGGTGTAACCGATCATGGTTTATTACTTTCTGGAAGGGCTTGCCAATAAACGCGCAAAAAACGAGCCATTTTAAAAACGAGCTGAAGTCTGATCATAGCTGAGTACGGTCTGAATGAGTCTGATAATGGCTGGTTATGGACTGGAATTGTTCAATCATGGCTAATTATTTTCTGGAAGGGTCTACCTATGAAAGCGCTACTACAAGCAATTTTTAAAAACAAGCTAAACTCTGACCATGGCTGGTTATGGTTTGGATGGAACTGATAATAGCTGATTTTAGTCTGGATGTAACTGATCATGATTATTTTTTTTCTGGAAGGGTTTGCCCATAAAAGCAAAAAAATTGAGCCATTTTCAAAACGGGCTGAAGTCTGATCGTAGATGACTCCGGTCTGAATGAGTCTGGTCATGGCTGGGTATGGCATGGAAGTGTTTCATCATTGCTAACTAATTTCTTGAAGGGTCTGCCTATAAAACCGTCAATACAACCATTTTTTAAAAACAAGCAAAACTCTGATCATGGCTGATTATGGTCTGGATGGGTCTGATCACTGCTCGTTTTGGCTTTGGGTTAGGTGATCAAGGCTATTAGTGTCTGGAAGGGTTTGCCAACAAACGCGCCAAAACGAGCCATTTTAAAAACAATTTTAAGTGTGGTCGTAGCTGATTATTGTCTGGAAGGGTCTACCTATGAAAGCGCCAATACAAGCAATTTCTAAAAACGAGCTACATTCTGATCATGGCTGATTAGGGTTTGGATGGAACTGATAAATGCTGAGTTTAGTCTGGATGTAAGTGGTAATGATTAATTTTTTTCTGGAAGGGTCTGCCCAAAAAAGCGCCAAAAACGAGCCATTTTCAAAACGGGCTGAAGTCTGATCGTAGATGACTCCGGTCTGAATGAGTCTGATCATGGCTGGGTATCGCCTGGAAGTGTTTCAACATTGCTAATTATTGTCTGGAAGAGCCTGACTATAAATGAGCCGATAAACCATTTTATAAAAACAAGATACACTCTGATCTTGGCTGATTATTGTCTGGATTGGTCTGATCACTGCTGATTTTGGCCGGGGTGTAACTGATCATAGCTAGTTAGTATCTGGAAGGGTATTCCAACAAACGCGCCAAAAACGAGCTACTTTAAAAACAGTCGTACGTCTGGTCATAGCGGATTATGGTCAGGTGGGGTCTGATCATGGCTGGTCATGGTTTGGAAGTGCTTTGGCTTGGCTAATTACTGTCCAGAAGGGTCTACCTACGAAAGCGCCAATGCAAGCAATTTCTAAAAACGAGCTAAACTCTGATCATGGCTAATCATGGTTTGGATGGAACTGATAATAGCTGATTTTAGTCTGGATGTAACTGATCATGATTAATTTTTTTCTGGAAGGGTTTGCCCATCAAAGCAACAAAATCGAGCCATTTTCAAAACCGGCTGAAGTGTGATCGTAGATGACTCCGGTCTGAATGAGTCTGATCAAGGCTGGGTATGGCCTGGAAGTGTTTCATCATTGCTAATTATTGTCTGGAAGGGTCTGACTATAAATGAGCCAATAAGACATTTTATAAAAACAGGATACACTCTGATCTTCGCTGATTATTGTCTGCATGCGTCTGATCACTGCTGATTTTGGCCTGGGTCTCACTGATCATGGCTAATTACTGTCCAGAAGGGTCTATCTACGAAAGCGCCAATGCAAGCAATTTCTAAAAACGAGCTAAACTCTGATCATGGCTGATAATGGTTTGGATGGAACTGATAATAGCTGATTTAAGTCTTGATGTAGCTGATCATAATTAATTTTTTTCTGGAAGGGTCGGCTAATAAACGCGCCATAAACGAGTCATTTTCAAAACGAGCTTAAGTCTGATCATGGCCGACTACAGTCTGAATGGATCTGATCATGACTGGTAATGGTCTGGAAGTGTTTCATCTTTGCTTATTATTTTTTGGAAAGGTTTGCCTATAAGAACGCCAATACAACTGTTTTTTAGAAACAAGCTACACTCTGATCATGGCTGATTATTGTCTGGAAGGTTTTGCCAACAAACGCGCCAAAAACGAGCCATTTTAAAAACGAGCTTAAGTCTGATCATAGCCGACTACAGTCTGAATGGGTCTGATCACGACTGGTTATGGTCTGGAAGTAGTTCTTCATGGTTAATTATTGTCTGGTAGGGTCTGCCTATAAAACCGCCAATACAACCAATTTTTAAAAACAAGCTTCACTCTGATCATAGCTGATTATTGTCTGGATGGGTCTGATCACTGCAAGTTTTGGCCTGGGTGTAACTGATAATGACTAATTACTGTCTGTAAGGTTTTGCCAACAAACGCGCCAAAAATGAGCCATTTTAAAAACGAGCTTAAGTCTGATCATAGCTGACTACAGTCGGAAGGGGTCTGATCAATGCTGGTTATGGTCTGGATGGATCTGATCACTGCTGGTTTTGGCCTGGGTGTAACTGATCATGGATAATTACTGTCTGGAAGGGTTTTCCAACAAACGCGCCAAAAAGGAGCCATTTTAAAAAAGAACTTAATTCTGATCATAGCTGATTACGGTCTGATCGGGTCTGATCATGGCTGATTATGGTCTGGAAGTGTTTTATCATGGCTAATTATTGTCTGGAAGGGTATGGCTGATTATGGTCTGGATGGGTCTCATCATTAACGCACACCTCAATCTGAGTAAGTGTTCAGGCTCTTCTGTGGATGTTAAAATAGGCATATAATGTATAGCTAAAGATAAATGTACGCTTGCTTAGTTTTCTTGGTTGCTCAAATATAGAAACTATGAGCGCTTTAATGAGATCCGCTGACGTTTCGATGAGAGCAGGCTATGAGCAGATTACACAGACCAAAAAAATCCAAAATCCACTGCAAAGTTTTGTTGTAAGTATTTTTAAAACACAAGGCCCCTGAACAAATTTAGCTTTCTTTTGCAACTTAACAATGAATTACTTAATGAGCATTTTTTGAAGGGTTTAATTCATTTCAAACTTACCAAGCACAATTCACCACAATCAAAACAAATAAGGGAAATGTAAATCAATCAACAGTGAATGGATGAAACAGACTATATGTGTGTGTGCTGGAGTTCAGTTGCGCACCCCCTGAGTTGAAAGACAACCCTTTTATGGAGGCGGCTTTTTTTAGTTTACGCGATCAACTGAAAAAAGTTACTCAAAATTTAAAGAGGCTGTCAGAACTCACCTGTTGCTTTTATCTGGCAGCAGAGGGTATCTCAACTGGCTATGCTGTATTGGGATGTTTCCCTTCCTGTACCACTGGACCACTGCGAATGGCAGCGAGATTATATTGCAATAGATGTCCACTGTGTTCCCAATGAAGGATTTGAGAGTGCGGGTGGTGTTGAATTGGCGATACTCCGCCTCTTGGAATCTAGGGCCGTCTGAACAAAAAAAATTATTCAAAAAAATGTTTTATTGTGGGTAAGGACCAGGAGAGTGTTTGTACTGTTAATCCAAAACAGAATATGCGCTATCTCTACTTTCCCATGAAATCGTATTGACGTGCCTATTAATCCATTGTTTGGGCGATTATCTTGATTTATTCAGTTCACAGCTACTAACTGTGAACCACG
>NW_027449974.1:0-86986 GCF_964194025.1 Convolutriloba macropyga
CAAATTGTTTTCTTTCAATTGAGTCATAGTGGAAATCAAACGAGAAAAATTTTGTTTTGTCCAATATTATTGCACCCAATGTTGTCTGCTTGTTCCACAAAAATTTGTACCTCCGTATTATAACCACAAAAAATCGTTCTTGAACGCTTTTAAGCGTTTAGCGTTGGTTATTCTGTGTTCGCTCAAATTTTTTCCTCGGTGCAAATAAATGAAATCGACCGATGGTGTTTTGAGTTTTCACAACATTTAAAATTAGCAGAGTTGGACATGAACTTGAAAACCTGTAACCCAAAATTCTAGCTTCATGTTGGCGCATATTGTCACAGAGAAAATCTAAGGAGATAATCGTTTGTATTGGTTAAATTTGTGACACCGAAGAAGTTCTTCTTTTGTGGCATAGTGAGAAATATAGATTAAGTTTAATGTAATGAAACGTGTGGTTCTCATTGTTGTAAAAAGTCTCTAATGTGGGATGCACAGCCTTTTCCCGAACGTTTTCTGACGATACACTAATAAATTTTGAGCCGAGGTAGTATCTTTTTTGTAAAGAAATGCAGTCCGTGTTTTATTGTTTGTCTGGATTCTGTAAACTTGGTAATTATTGATTCGATTATGTAGATTGGCGTTCTGAGAACAAAATGGTTTCCCATAAAAAGTGATTCTTTCGTTTGTTCTGTGTTCGCTCAAATTTCTTCCTTGTTGCAAGCTAATGAAATCGAGTGATGTTTTTTTGAGTTTTCAGAACTTTTAAAATTAGCACATTTTGACATCACCTTTAACTTTAAACTAACCAAATTCTGGTCTATAATCAAACTTGGTCTACCTTGGTGTCATCATTAGCAGAATTGATTTTGATTGGTTTTTCATATTTTATATCAGTCAGGAGTGACATTAAGGTAACGCATGGGAGATCCTCGTAAACACAAAATTTGAATACAAAAGTTTCCAAAAAACCTATTTTATCCAATTTTTTTTTTCATTTTTTCCCGTGTCAACTTGTCTAATTTTACAGAAAAAGCAGGCAAAACAGTCTATGTTTGAAAACGTGCAGATGTTTCTCATCAACGAAAACAAAAGTTTTGGAAAACTTGGATATTATTTTTTTTTTCTAAGTTAAAAAAACAATATAGAAAAAATAGTACACCGTTAATGTTTTCAAATTATCTGGGCATCAAAAAGCTGTGCTGTTTTATTTATATCATGTTTGAACTTCAGAATGGTCAAAAAACAAAAAATTTTGATAGCTTTAAATGGAAATCAAGTAACCGATTACAAAAAATTATCAATTGTTAAACAAAAGAAATATATTTGATCGGATGTTTACTTCTGTCTCCTACGACTCTCTTGAACGACTCAGTTTGAACGATTTTTGGCTTGCGAAGAATCGTAAGAATTTAAGATGTTGGATTTCTTTAAGGTTAAGATATCCGGATCGCCTCGTCTGGGGTAATATGAATAATGTTAGTTGATAACGGGCAGAAATTTTAAAACAAGGCAAAATAGATACATTTTATGATGACAAGCTGACGTCTAATTCTGGTTGACTAAGGTCTTGATGGTTCTGATTTTTGCTGTTCTTTGTCTGATTGGGTTTGCCTAAAAACGCGCCAAAAACGAGAAACTTTTGAAAAAGAGCTAGATACGGATCATGGCTGATTTTGGCCCCGATGGGTGTGATCTTTAACGCGCACCATGTAGGTCTGATCCTCATCAACTAAGGCCCCAAAAAAATCTCTAATTTTTCATCCTCTTTGATTTGCACACTATATTATTTCCAGGCCAAATCATTAGCCCACTATCACATGTAAACATATCCAATTTGTTTCCGAATTGTCAAGTTGCAGCACGAGACGGCCGTGCATGTTACATTTTATTCTTCCAACCAATTTTTTTCGAAATCAATGCCTTATCAGTAGTAACATTTACAGACTGGAACATTGGAGGGGGTTGTCCTACCACGTAAGAGATAGGGTTGCACTGAGGACAACCCAAACTTTTACATTGGATAGGACAAACCAACCGTTTACATGGGATAGGACGACTCAAATTTTTGACGCAAGGACAGCTCCCTCCCAGTTTAAGCCAAGTTAATATCCAGATATTTCCCCCTCTATTTCCCGCTTTCTCCTTTTGAGGGATTTATTTATGTTTATGAAAGTGTGAAAATAAATAAAATATTTAGACTTATCTGAAAGACTGGATATAAATTGTGATCTTATTGTTAAACCAAACCACGCAATATGCTCAAATTCACTATTTAAAATACACCTTAACAACACAAACTTGGGTTGAGAAATTGAACCGTAATTTAACAAAAAATCTGTACAATCGGAAATTTACAACACACATTAAAAGCGTTGTTTCTGAAAACAGTATTGAACAAGTGTAGGTTAAACCTTTGAGAGAGCTTTTGAGTGATAACTGAGCCATTTTTAACAACATATTACAAAAAATACTAAGAAATGAAGAAGAAAAGTTCGAACATTCAATCTTTTCAGTTATTAGAGGGAGTATATAAACAAATGGGGATTTTTTGAGAGTGTGTTAAAAGCACTGAATAGTTTTAAATTGAAAAAAAAAATTAAAACTCAATTCTTAACAGCTCCAGACATAAAACTACGGCTGAAAATTCTAAATTTTTATTTGTCCCTTTTTACATGGTGGTATCATTTCTTCCTCCTCCGAATCGGTGATTTCACCTCTCTCGTCAGATTCGACAGCATCAAAATCTATGAATAGACAATTGGTTGGAGATTGATTGTCAATTATTGCATTCCAATTGACATTATCTTCACTATCCAAGTCCGGTTCGTTTAGTTTTCTTTCGATTCCGGGATCGGCTGGCTGCATTTTTTAGTTGAAGCAGGGAGTGTGCTGTCCGACTCGTTATCACGTTCCCATTTTTCCTCAACAGATCCTCAATTTGATCTTGAGTCAGTGCTGCCCACTCTGGATCAGTTTCAAGATCAGTGGATTCAATTGCGTCTGCATGACCGAACGGCAAAGTTTTTATTCTGCCCCAAGAATGAAACGGTTGTCATCTAAGGGACTAAGGAACAGCTTTTTGATTGAAACGGTCTGTAGAAAGTGACGGTCTGACAAAATTTTGTTCATTGCTGTTCGTAGTATGGATGACAGGAACAGATGGTCTCGGTATTACTGCTGGGTTAATTGTTCCCAAGCGGCCCCGGTACCACGTTTTACAGAGGTCGTTTTGGGAGTCTAAATACAAATAATTACGAGAAAGCGTAAAAATTTAAACAATTTTGCGTCAGAAATGTTTTCCAAGGAGATCGTTGCCGGTTCTTGCTTCTCTCAAAGTTTAGTGTGATAGTTGTGTGATAATGACCAACCAAAATCAAACCAAAGTTATAAAACAAAGTAAACCTGTTTGGCTTGTTGAAGATAAAGAATATAACTTTGGCTTCAGCGAACCAATTTCGCTGATGAATTTTCTAGCGATTTCTTACTTATATATATGAGAACCACGAGTTTGTTATTGTTGTTGAAAAACTAATGCTCCTTAGGGTAATTTAAAAAATCAGACAATGGAAAAATTTTTGGCTGTTGCAGCTAATTCCTTGTAGAAGTCGTCAGATCGAAATTTATATAACAGACTGTTTGTGTCAGAAAACAGCATGTGACAATCAAAATGCGGCTTTGTTATGGCATAGTGAAACCCATTCATTCGAAATTTATCTAAATCCGGAATTGTTGCGCCAACAATTGTTGAAATATCCCATTAGATTCTCTTTGGGTCGTAGGTGACTGCAGCCGAAATTTTGCCAAAAAATGGAAGGGTTCAAAGGTAAAACGTGATACGTTCTTGAGCACCTGATTTTCATTCTACGCTAAAGTGAATTTCATTCTCCGTCTTTTTTACACAGGTTTTACCATAGGCGCTGTTTGTCATAAGTTTGAACAATTTTTTTCCAAATTGGTTCCTCGAGGTCTGTTTCTTTTCTGCGTTTAGTTTGATTTATGACTCCATCCAGTTAGCTTTTGAAAAGTGGGGCACGCAAGGTTTTCTTTCAAATATCAGGCCAAGTTTCACATAAAGTTGAATATTCCGATAATGGTGGAGCTTGTAACGTTTTTTTTCCGAAATGGTTTGTAATAAATTGGGGACAGATGACCGCGTCATGTTTACATTGAACAATATTTCTCTTTGGTAAGTGATGAGCCACTCATCGGGTACCAATTTTTGTCATTTCTCCAGAAGCAAATCACGGTGGAGGTGTCGAATATTGTTTGGATACATTAAAATATCTTCAAGGTTGTAACATATTGGAGAATCGATTGGAGTTTTGAGTGCCTGCTCGAGTAAGACTTCCAGTTTGAAAATTGATACACGTAGACGATTTGGAGCTCCTGTGTTTCGTGAAATTCTCTGAGTCTAGAAAACACATCGCGGGGATTGTTAGTCTCAGCTTTCCTGTTTGTAGCTGGTTTAGTCAATTGTGTTCTAATGTCTCGGGAAGAGTCAGCTAAAATTGGTCCGTGCAGTTCTTGGTACCGTTTTGTGAAATAGTAGTTGAAACAATCTAATTAATCATGGTTGTGTATGTTGAGTAAGTAGCGTTGATTCCGAAGACAAAGAAGAAGCTCAATAAAAGATGAACCACGTATTGGCGGAAATTTAGCAAGTTTTAACTCAAGCCTTAAAATTATTGGAAGAATCCAACCCTTTTCATTAGATGCGAGCACGAACAAAACAGTCAGCATCTTTTCCTCCATGCTAAAAAGTGTTTCGTTAGACATTTGATGATGAACAAGTGTCAACTCAGAATTGGCGTAGACACCAATATCGGATGCTTCTCCGTCGTCACGCGCATCTTTATGAACTGTAGCTTCGAGCTGATTTAAAGTTTTGTGAACTTTTGTTCAATGTTTTCTATTCAAATATGTTTTTGGTTTCCTGTCTCTGAGCAGTCATCAAATCGAGAAGGCCCACGGTGTTGTTACTATCTACAATACGACACGACTGAAGACTCCTTCTAAAGGCCGACTCTATGAGGGCACTTCGTTGCTCGTGTTGTTGCATTTGTTGCTGTTGTTGTTGTTTTTGATCTCCCAGTTGATGCGCATTGTTGAACTTGACAGATACTTGAACTTCAAATGTATTACATGCTATTTTCTGATGTGTTCGTTGAACATGTTTTTATCGTTGAAAGCAAGAATATAATAATGACATTGCTTTGTTACTGCGGTATGAAAGTCATAGAGTTGACATTGAATTTCAGTTAATTTACTGCAAAAAACTGAACAAATTGAGCAACGTTATACGGTTATACTATTCTGGTAAGCATGAACACTGCATTCATGACGAGCACTGTTATTACTTTTGTTGCTGTAAAAAGTGTCGCAAAAGTTACACTTTTCTGACAAATTCAAGATAAAATTTGTCAAACGTTTTATATAAGCAGATTTTTTTTAATTTGGTGGGAATGAAACTTAATTTACCGTAGTGCTGCAAAGTTTGAAACTTTGCGCTCGCAGATTTGAATTTGAAAGTAGCTGATCAAATTGAAGTAAACTTGAAAGCGCGACAAAAGTCAAATTTCAACTAGAAAATGTTCATCACTCAATCTTAGGAGAGAAAGAATTTGAACCACCAAAAAACGGTTTAGAAAGCGGGCAGATTAGAGTGAATGTACCTTCAACTTCTATGATTTTAATTTACAATCAAAAATAAATTTAGGAAAAAGTTGAAATTTTTGAGCTTGACAGAGTTGTGGTCTAAGGTCTTTTGAAGCTTACAAGCTAGGGAGCTCATGAACACATTTACTCTACGGCTCTATATTGAGGTTTATAATACAAAAAAGGTCTCAAGTTGGTTAGGCATCAGTAAGACTATTTAATAAACATCAGTTTAAACTGCATCGAAAGCTGAGTTTTTTTTCGAAATGACTTTGACGTCTAAAGAAAGAGTTTTGCAAAGATATCAAGCGCTGACGAAAATGACTGAGATCCACAAGAGGCTTTCTATGATTCTATGACTTTATTATACAATCAAAAATAAATTTAGGAAAAAGTTGAAAATTTTGAACTAGACAGAGTTGTTGGTTCATGTCTCGGAAGCATGCATGCTAGGGAGCGCACGAACGCATTTTATCTACGGCTCTATATTGAGGTATGTAATACAAAAAAGGCTCAAATGGTTAGGCATCAACAAGACTATTAAAAAAACATCAGTTTAAACGGTTCGAAAGCTGAATTTTTTTTCAAATTACGGTGGCATCTAAAAAAAGCATTTTACATGGATTCCAAGTGTTGACGAACATGACTGAGATTCAAACGAGGCTCTCTTTGTTGATGGAATGTTCTTATATAAGAATTTTGTGTAAACAATTCAACGATAATTACTGTGTTTTTTCCATTTTTTAAGTTTTTTTTTGTTGAAAATGATTAAGGAGTTGAGACTTTTTCTTCAAGAACAAAATAATGACAAACCTAAGTCACTTCATCAGCTCTCTAACAGGTTCCCATTATAGGAAAGTTTCTGTTTAGTAAGGATAAAACTGCCTCCTCCATGTTACAAAATTGCGATTTTTAGTATTTGGGATTAAGAGGGTTAACTAAAACAACAAACAATAAATCGCAAAAAAACACTACGTTGCTGGAAATTTTTGGACCTCAGGACTCTGAAGTCTTTGATAGTGGCGAAATTTGTCCGTTGTATGAGCGTATCCCCGATCATTTTAGAAAATTGTTTCTTTCGGATCATTGCAGAAAGTTATTTTGTTATTTTTGCAAAAGTTATTGAAAAAAAAATTGTTTTCGATAGGAAATTTGCCCCTGTTACAGCGATCAAAAGCATGCTGCTCATTGATATCATCGCAAAATCACTTTCGTTTTCGCGGATCTTGAGTCTTGATTTCGCTGATTTGAATCCAAATGAAAATTTTTATTGATTTTAAGAAAAACGGGCAAGATATGAATGCAAAAATTACAAAGTTGATGTTTTCAGACTTGTGTTTAGTGAAAACAGTAAATGAGCAAACACTAGAACAATATCACCAGAGCATCAAGGCTGGTAAAACTTCATTGTTTAATGCAAAACACATCAGAAAGTCCATTTCAGTCGTTTACCATTTCTACTGGATTTTTGGTTTTCCTCTTATTTTTCGAAATTTCAACAGTTTCTTCAAATTAAGAGCTTTTTATTGCAAAATTAATCTCCCTGGGGCAAACGAATAAATGTATCTTTTGTTTTTTTGTTTATTTGTCGTTTTTTTCTTAATAAATAACATTTATCTGCAATCTATAAATTTTTTAAAAATTTTTTTTGTACAAAAAGCTGCAATATGAAATAGACAAGTCTGATAACTAAAAGCGGTGAAATTTGCTAGTTTGTTATATGAACTAGTCCACACAAGTACTTTTTCAACAAAGTGCGTTTATTGAAATTCATGTGGAACATGATTGAACTTGTTCAATTCCTTACGAAAGGCTTGAAGGTTTTCATTGTGCATTAATTGTCTATCAAATACACAAATTGGTTTGTCTACAAAGCCAATCATCACAATTGGACGAATGAAAAAAAATGTCAGGTACAGAATTGTTGAGCAATCTAAAGCACGCAGATGGGAATACAGTTTCAGTTCTTTTTTAAAATATCAAATATATATCCAACATGTTGTTTTCTGGTCTTCGTTTTTCGGGAGCCGCACAAACTTGCGGTGTCTCAGAGATTTCTGGCGTTTCAAAAAAGTCTGAAGTTGATTGCTGTGATATATGAATGTTTGTACCGGATAGAATGTTCATGTCGAAATCTTGGTTTGCGTTGCTCAGAATTTAAATAACAACAAAACGGTTGAAAAAGCAGGCAGTTTAGAGTGAATATATCTTCAACTTCTATGATTTCATTATACAATAAAAAAAAAACTTTAGGAAGAAGTTGAACAATTCGAACAGGACAAAGTTCTTGGTGCATTTCTCGGATGCATGCATGCTAAGGAGGCATGGACACATTTGCTCTACGGCTCTATATTGAGGTATGTGATACAAAGAAAAGCTCAAATTGATTAGGTATCAACAAGACTATTGAGAAAAACGTCAGTTGAAACTGCATCGGAAGTTGAGTTTTTTCGTATGACTTTGACATCTAGAGAAGGGATTTTACAAGGAGTCCAGTTGTTGACAAACCTTACTGAGATCCACATGAGGCTCTTTGTTGATGGCATGCCCTTTTATAGGACTTCCCATTACAGAAAGCTTTCTGTTCAGTAAGGGTAAAAATGCCTCCTTCAAGTTAAAAAAGCAATTTTTTAGTTTGTGGGGACTAAGAGCGATTAACTAAAATAACAACCATAAAAAGCAAAAAAATTACGCTGCAGGATAATTTTGAACCTTGGGCGTGTGAGATCTTTTATAGCGGAGAAAATTGTCTATCGTATGAGCGTATCCCCATTCATTTACGACAAATTTTTCTTTGCTTTCGGATCATCGCAAAAAAGTTGTTTTTGTTAAATTTGTTGAAAAAAAGCTCAATAGCATGCTACTCATTGCATTGACATCATCGCGGAATTATTCTTCTTTCCGCGAATCATGAATCTCAGCTGATTTGAATCAAAACGAAATTTTTGTTGTTTAAGAAAACCGGGCAAGACGTATATGTGAAAGATATAAAGTTGAAGGTTTTAAACTTGTGTTTAATGAAAGCAGTAAATGAGCAAACACTAGAACAATCTCATTAGAACATCAAGGCTTGCAAAAGCTCATTTCCAATAACACATCAGAAAGTCCATGTCAGTCGTTTACAATTTTTCCTCTTAATTTTTGGAACTTTAACAGTGTTTTCAAAATAATGCTGCTTTCAGAGGGCTCCGTTTTGCTGAGTAGAGCTGCAATAGCATTAATAAAGAACTTTGGAATTATACAATGCTGGTATACTGTCCAAACTTCGCCAACGTTTTTCTGTTGAATCAAAACAACAAAATTTTTGTACGAAAAATTTGTCTAATAAGGAAGCGTTTGTTCTAAAGAAATGGCTGATACAGAAAAAATTTTATCAGACATTTTAACAACAAAAATTGAACGAGCACAAACTGAAAAGTCTTAAGTAAAGATTGAAATTACGACTGTTAATCAAGAGAAACCGAACGAAATGAACACAATAATTTTAGTGCTAAAAAAACGTAACACACCTTACAGCTCATCTAGGATCCCAATTGTTTTTATTTTTTTTCTTCAGGTTTTGCGTTATAACGGGCCACCAACCAAGTTAAGCTATGATACACAATACGTTGGACTCTAGGTTATTGCTTATATAGGTTAACATCAGATTTGAGTTTTCTGTATAAAATTACTAACTATGATGCATGTTTCCAGTAAATTGGAATTCACTTGAACCTCAAGATGTGCTTTTCAGGACTTCAAAAAGCGTACCTAGCGACCCATCTGTTTCAAATTGTTGTATACAATCTTTAAAAACGGTCCGCACTTATGATTTCCTTCTATTAAAATTCTTTTTACACTTCCCCTCGGCTTTTTAATTACACTTGAGGTCACATCCGTTTTGTTTTATGTCACATTTAAGGAAAAGCGAAGAAAACCTTATCTAAGGTCACATCTGAAATTAATTATACAGTCCAATGCAACAGACAGAGTCAGCTGGATTTAACTGAACAAAATGACTACACTGATTTGAACCCTACTTGCCGCCGCCATTAGTTTGACTCCTTACACATAGCAAAACATTAGAATACTTGAAAGTGATAAAAAAATGCGCACTTTGCCTTTCACTTCCACTAAATATACATAAATTGTTGATTGCTCTTTTGATATTTCCAAAACCGATAAGCATTTGATTAAGGCAAAGCGGAATTATGTGATAGTACAGGAACATATGTATTTCTGAAACTGGTTAAAAAGGCAGCAGAAGATTAAGAGTGTGTTCACAGAATTTCGTTAACTGTGCAAGAATATGGGAGCTTGTTCAATTCGGCACAGAAGATACTTGAATCAGTAGTTCAACAAATGTCAGCAAAGGAGCGCTCAAGAAAATCACCACCAAATAAAAGGCCTCAACTCCAACACAAAAATGTCAGCAATAATGGTGGAAGCAAGGTACGAACGTTTGCAAAGGTATTTCAAACACTGTCAAACAATTTAAATTCAAAATTGTTGATCACAAGCCAATAGTCATAACGAGTTTGAATAATTATGCAGTTTGTCCTCATTTTGAGTTCAAGTTTTGCCAGCTAGCAACTAACAAACTTTTAGAAACAAATTTTAATTGATAGTTCAACTGAAATTGGGTCTACAAAGCAAAGCAAATCAATTGCCGTCCCCTCTCTTTCCCTAATTTCCAAACACCTTTTTTAAATTCTTACAAAATGGAAACGAGTGGAGATATATTTACAAAGCTCAATTTAGCCGTTGACTTCAATGACAAAACAGGAGAAGGAATGGACTCAGCAACGGTTCACAAGCGTCTTCCCATTTAATTTTCAGCCACAGCCAAGCCAAATGAGTTGACGACGATAAAACGACGGCGAAAAAACATCAACTACAGAAACTACACAGAAAACAATCCACAATGGTATCTCAACAGCAACTGGCGATCTCAACAGAAAACTCAAGCTAACCAATTTTGTACGGAAACTTAAAAACAAGATGAAACACTTTTAAGTGGTCTTCATTTTGGTGCCTTTTGTAAAGGTATGGGTATATTTGAAAGTGGTTGTGGGAAACTATTTATTGTGTGTTTGAAGAAAAAATTAATATTAAAAAAGGACATTTTACTCGCCACCTATTATAGTTAATCTTCATTTGAAGTGCAAAGTGAAGCAATTGAACTTCATTAATTTTTACAATTCGTCTTCCACTAAATATAACATGCTCAAAATAAATATCAGAAAATCCTGAGTTTTGACTCTGAATCGCTTGGTGTTCGAGAAATCAGCATCTTTGTGCATTATTGCTCTGAGAAAAGAGTCGGTTTTGTACGTCTCTATAAGCAACAATTGATTGTCCCAAGGGGTCGGCAAATACAATTTTTTGTTTCTAATTCAGTTTGAAAATCAATTCAGTTTTGCCACAATAAGATGGACCAGACACTGCCATGAAGAGTCCTTTGCTCGTTGAAATAGTTTTTTCACAAATATTGGTTTGGAAGGTCGTAGCAAAGTGCAAGAGAGGCGCAAGAACCAAAATATTGACCCCTCGTAATCCAATTAGGAAAGCACCATCTTGATAAGAGATACTGCAATAAGAAAAATTATAAGGAAAATTTGAGTAAAATAAACATCTTCTGATCGTGGAACTCTTGTTTTTCAAAATCTCAATGATTTCCTTTCTTGTTCGTTCTCATCAAAAACTATTTGGTTATGCCAACCCCCGAATCTAACTGATCCGCAGTTGACCTCATGGGATAACGGTTTCTCAAAAGTGAACTCGAACAAAATAATTATTTTTTGAAATCAAATAAAACATGAAAATTATTATTGATAGTCTATTAAAAAATCATAAGTTTTTATCCTATATTTGTGGGCAGATGTATGGCATGCTTTCATGCCCTACTCCATCCCGTAACACATAACTGAAAACACGCATCCTTGTTTTACAAGCTGCCTAAATCCATCAGGAAGATTTTTATCGTTCAGAGGCACTTGCACTGGAACTGATCTTTTGGGCATAGGTCACGGGGATAGATTCATGCTTTGCATTTTCTCTTTAATAGAAATGATACAGCTGAATATATTCTAATAGTGATCGATATTTTCGGAAGGGTTCTGTTTTGGTTGATATGCAAACAACTTGCTGTTTCCTCAATACTGTTTGTCCCCGACTGCAATTTTTTTTTCTCCTTGACTCGTGTAACAGTCAATTGACTCTCAGCTGTTAAGCAACAGTAAACGATCACATTTGAAGTCAACTTCAGTTGGGGTACAGACGGTGCTGTCTTTTCTAATCGACGGTTGTTCCTGGATCATTCAATAGTAGAAAAGTTGAGCCTTCTTCCTCGCACAATGTTTTTTTTCTGTTGCTCAGGGAAAGCTGTTGAAAGCAAGTCACAGATTGGGGTCTCCCGAAAGACAGTCAAAAAGTTCAATTTTGCGGCATAGCAACTTCTCAATGTTTGTAAATTTTTCTGAAGCAGTTTTTGCATCGCTTCAGTTTTCTCTGCCCATTTCGAATAAAAATCTGATTGAAGAAATGGAAGCACTACACTCTGTAGAATTGGTTGCAGATAGCTCTCTGGGTAATCTCCCAATCCAAACTATGAAAAGATTTTGAAACCCACTGATAAGATTTTTGTTCACTCAAAGTAAGAGAATTAAATGGGTGCGGAGGCGAGAATGAAATTATGCGGATGTAATTATTCGAAGTTATAGCTAGCTCTTTCACAGTAAAATCAGGTTTCTTTTTGCTTCCAAAGCCTTCAAAATAATCACTCTTACAGTCAATACTCTAATCGATTGAATAAATGATTTATGAAAGATTTTAAGTATATACAAAAAAGCAATGCCAGTCACATGACCCAGATATTCTTTTTTGACCGGACAGGGTAAAAATTATGAATAACTGGGTACATTCTCACACTAGTCATTAACGAAACCACAAGTGTCGTGAAGTATAGCTTGCAAACGCAAAATTCTAAAATTTTTGTGATAATTTTCTAACAAAGAATTGTCAATCACAATCAATCCACCATACGGCTTCAATTTCATTGCCATTTCCAAATCGAGGCCAGGATCCAAATACAAACAAGCTGCTAAAAGTTAAAAAAAATCTTCAGCCGTTTTGTGAATATTCTTTTTTTGTCATTGCTGTCATTGCGCACTACTCCAAAAATGGCAATTTCTACACAGTTACTCAATCCTCTTGATCCCTTTCAGTCAATTAAACAGTGCTAAGTTATAATTACCCCAAAAGAAGAAAACAGGAAATGGAGGGGAAAATGTCCGGATAATAATTTGGCTTAAACTGTGAGGGAGCTGTCCCTGCATGTAAAAGGTTGGGTTGTACTATCCAATCTCAGGAGAACCCTATCTCTTACGTGGGAGGACCCCACCCCCGATGTTCCAGTCTGTATATGTTACTACTCTTATTTTCTTGACTTTAATACACTTCCATTCCTGTGGATTGATAACCCACCCTCCCTTTCTTAGCGCGCTTTTAGTTTACTGCAGAAACAGAAATAATTTTTAGTCTTAGCACTGTATTAGTCTATGCGCATTTCGCATTGCTGTTTGTTGGAATTTTTTGCTGAATATTAACACACTAAACGCGGCAATGTGCCAAACAAGAATAATATCTGATCAGATAACTTTGTGCGCTCGAGCGATCAGATAACTTTGTGCGATCAGATCATTCACTAGATCCCAGCTCTGATCAGCTTCATGTGCGCTCGGCTCCGCCTCTTACCAGACCATCCTGCGAAGTCGCCAACAACCTGTAACTTTGCAGAACTCGAAGTTGTGCGCTCGAGCGATTCTAGTGATAAGTCCATTCGGTCCGGCGCCTCGACGTGGGTAACCAGGATTTAACTTTCGTCACAGCTGACACAAAATATTTGCAAAGTTCTCAATTAATGTGAATGTTTACGGTGAGATCTCAATTATACCAAAACGTCCGAATGTGTTGGTTTGTGAGGACGGACGAACAGAAATAGTGGTAGATACGGTTATTTAAGGTCAACGTATCCATAAGTTACTGTGACATTAAAAGTTTTAACTGGTTTGTACCTTCCCACGTCGAAGTTTAACTTTGTCATCGCCTGGTATATGAGGCAGACCCCTTTTTGAACAAACAGAGGCGGTATGATGCGTTCAAACATACACTTCTTCATAAGTCATTTTGAACGAGGACATCGACATGGGTTCCCAGCTTTGGGTTGCAATTATTTTCATCAATAAATTTTTGTAACATCCATCGAAATTTTAAATTCATTTGCATATTAGCGAATTTTAATAACTGATCAAAAACCAATCAAAAGATCCTTGTAAATACAAAAAACAAAACCCCGTCAATTTTTCGTGGTAATTTCATAACAGCCCAAGATTTAACCGATGAATCAATTATTGTAAAAACAATGTGATCAAATTAATAGACTGAAAAAAGAGCTCTACAAACACTACATTCATTGTGAAAGCTATGTTCCTACTATCCTGGTGCAGTATTGTTCTGACATTATAATTTGGATCGCCTGGTCAAGTTATAACAAACATCACAACATCTCTAACTCAATATAACTTCATTTTGAAATGCAATTCCCGCAATTGTAATTTTGTTATTTGTAAAATTTCCAGTGGATTTTTCAATTCATGTTAATTTAATTGTCACTTACAAATCAGTTTCTGTAAGTTTCTTTTGTCTTGGCTGAGATTTAATTGTAACTCACGCAGAGCAGAACAAAAGGGGTGATTTTTGTCAGCTTGACAAAAATTTGATCGAGATGTATTGACGGAATGCGTAGTTTGAACAAATGTACAATTTTTCATAACAAGTTATGATCAAAACGCGATCAAAGCTAGCGTAGAAGAAATTAAATAAGTCATAAATTTTGTGCTTTAAGCGAAAAGCTACAACATAATGCAATGAACGCTATGAGAAAAAAATGACTTTGTGAAAATATTCGCTGAGTTTACTATAAGCATTAGCTTCATTAGTTCAATAAAAATCATTTGGCACATAGATGAACTTATTCTTACAACTAACATTATATCTTTTTAAAGAAAAGCAAGATATTTATTTGAAGTGACAGAATTTTTTCACAGATTGAGTAATGTTTAACAACGCACCTGGACTTAGTGGATCGGAAAGATGGGTGACTAATTACAAAAATGACTACCCCTATAACGGTAAGAAGAACAGAGCAATTTTAACCCAAATTCTGATCACATTTTGAATTTCAAAATTTGAGAATAGTAAATTTCGAGGATAATGGTCCTAAAAATTTAAAAAGTATGGATGACCGTGTTGATGATAAAAATCAGGATGCCCAACATATATGTTTCTTGTCAAGGGCATCTAGGACGAGCCAGGCGTCGATGGAAAATTACAACCACAAAACTGAAAACACAAGTTTCAGTTAGCTGAAAAATATGTGAAAGAGTTTGCAATGGCACGTCTCCATGGACTTACGAATTGCTATTGATTTTTTTTCAAGGAAACTAATTCCCAAAGCTCCATTGGCAATGGAACTGAGTCGAAAATAACTTATTTCCACGGCCTGTTTTCCGCAGCAACAATCTTCATTAGCCTAAATATCCACTTATAGAAACTGTTTCTAATTACTTCAGACCTGATTTAGATACCACAGAATTTTGGAGCCATGATGTATTTGTTAAAAACTTATTTTACATATATTACTCCATGATTCCTCAATTAGTAGGTTTTAGTTCTGATATTTATTTCACTCTGGCCCTTAGTCCTGAAATCAATTTTATTTTGTTCACAAAAATAATTAACCCCTAATAGCCAAGATAGCTGATAGCAAAGGTTTAGATTTTTTTGCATAGTTGTACCAATGTTGCTAAGATGAACATCATGGATATGCCTACCAAGAAACCATAAAAACTCCGTAAATTTGAGTTTCAAGACTTCCTGCGCGTGTAAAACTTTTCATTAAATTCAGTGCATCCTATGCAGCCAGTCAAACAGTGTTGGTTGTTTTCAGATAGGTTTATTTTTTACAATCTATGGTCACCCATGGCACCATGGACGTCTATGTTCTTGGATATGGTTGCCAGGAAACCATAGATTTGATTTTTTCAAAAGGCATTTGAACACTTTTTGGTATATGCAACTGTCAAATTGGTAATTTAGTGCATTCTGAGCCCTGTTTCGAATATATGTAAGGTCAGGTGTATGGTTGCCAATCTTTGTAAGACGCCTTATATGGCCTGGATATGATTGCCAAGAATTATCTATGGTGTTCAACCCGGCAAGTGAAGTTCGCCGTTTTTCCACGTTATAAAGTTTGCGATGAGTGCTCTTTCTTTCTATATCTTTCAATTGCAAGTGACACAAACCTTGAATTCAGTTAAATCAATTCCCTAAAAAAGCTGCCTAAATTTTTCAATTTTTTGTATCTATTATCCTATATGGGCCTCAGAGATTTCAAAGTGAAGAAAGCGATTCAAATTCAAAGTAGTGGCAAAATATTCAAAACATTTGAATGAAAAACATAAGCCAAGAAACTGAAAAAGAACTATTTGCAAAGTTATTATGAAGTAACTTTCGTACGGTGCTCGTCTCCAACAACGGCCTGCAATGAAATGAATCATAGCAATGGAAGCTGGTATGATTCTTCTCATTGCAAACAATCTTCTCACATATTTATCTCATAGTAGATAATAATTCGCGTGTATTGATATATGTTTTTCATTTGCATTTTTCCCCAACAGATTGTAAAAAAACCAACCTTTTTAAATTAGTAAAACAAGAAAAAGAAAGAAAACGCACGATATGCGTTTTCAGAAATAACAAATGCTCAAGACGGAGAACATTGAAACGACGGTCTATTCTTCTTAGTATATTACATTTTAAATTATTCCGTCATAGCAGGTGTTGAAGTGCCCTTTATATTTTCTCAGCGTCCTTCTTTCCCACTTTGAAGACATTTCTCACAATATTTTTATAGTGTTGTTGCCTAACAAAGAGGGAAAACAAAAACAGAATGAACAGAAAGAACTGAGTATCTTCTATAAAAATCTGAAGATTTATTGACCAAGATATCAGCTTTCAAAATTTTGGACTATGAAATTATCAGAGGTAATTAGTAGTACCACTCAATTGCTTACTGATTGAGAAAAAACTTTTTAATTTTATACCAAGAGGGTCTAAGAATATAAATAATTTTGCTCTGAAATTGAAAACTAAAGACTATCAACAACAAAACTGACAAGGAAACAAGAATTTAAAGGGAATAAGTTTGCTTTGCGACATTTTTGTGTTGATAAATACTCAATTCAATTTGTCGACGAAAAAATTTCTTGCTTCCTTTTTTAATCAAACTTTTCTATATTTTTGAAACAAAGATTTCCATATTTTTGAAACTCAGCTATTGGATATGTTTATGTTTAGAGGCACAGCAATTCAGATGATATATATCGTCTTCCTCTGTAGCAGGAAACCTTCCATAAAAATTTCTTGTGTTTTTTTTACCTCAGTTATTTATGATCTCACTCGTCAATTGACTCTGAAAGAGCTATATCGTCAAATTACTTTCTAGTAAATTTAGACCTATTGCAAAAATGTCTTTCATTTGCCTAAAAGCGCACAAAACTTTTAGGAGAATATTAACGTAAAAACTTAAAGCATAGCCAAACTCTGTTATAATAAACCAAATAGCAGCGCTCAATGTTAGAGGATTAGAAAAAGTGGAAAAAAAATCTGCGCGAATAACAAATTTTAACAGAACAATCAAATTTGTATAAAAAATTTCAGCCTTCTCTATAAGATACACTATGCGTTTCAAAGCGGGGTATAAAAACACTACTTAAATTTAAGAAAAGAAATACTTATATAATTCTAAACTGATTGGCGAACGTAAAAATTCACACAAAGTAGATAAGAAAGGAATTTGCAAAAATGGTATATGTTGCAATAGAAATTTTCTACGTGGACAGCATTTGAAATAATACCGCGCAGTCAATATAATTTGTAATATAGGGTAACAGAGAAAAGTACTCTAATATCGCCAATTTTTTTATAATTTAACGAATTCACAAGTGCGCAGCGTTCAGCAGTAAAAAAGTGTTCAAAAAGTCAAGAAATTCCCGTTTTTAAAAAGCGTCATGAGTGTAAAGAAATTGGAGGTCAGTTTGCAGTTTGAAACAGGGCCTATTGCCCGAAAATGGTTAATATTTGTCGATGCACTAAGAAGTATCTGACACAAAGAAAAGAGCAAAAAATTAAAAACAATTTCACTTCGATTTTCAACCTATTTTTTTTCTGACAAATTTTATCGAGTAAGCAGAAGAAAAAGAGGACACTTCCATAGAATTTTGTTGGAGTAAATTTCTAGAGGCAAAGAGCCTCTAAGCGATCCAACATACATTAGTGTGGGATGGCATAAAATTTCAATAGGCCAGTTCGCTTATTATAAGCATTTCACTAATTATGAATTAAGACAACATTGACAGTGCACTAACAGAATAGAAAAAAGTGTTTTTAACTTTTCGTTACTCATTCCATTCATTGAAAACTTTTAAACAGTTCTTGCGAAGCGTTATAGTTTCAATTGACAGCTTTCGAAAATATGATTTTTTAATTAACCCTTGTTTTGTTATTCCGTTTTCTGCGAAGTTTTTTTTGATACTATAGGTATGTTAAATCCGCGTTGCGCTCATAAAAAAATCTGCTTACATACAATTTGAGAAATAATGTTGGGAGCTTTTTGCGTCGAAATGTTTTATCACACATATCACAGAAAAATTAACAAAATTTAAAAAATTTTGCAGGAATGTAACTAACTTTTGGTTTCATTATTGCTATCGGAAGAGGTAATCAGTGGCAGATTGTGTGAAAATTAGGATACTGAGTTGAAATAAATTGCCTCTCAGTAAAAAACAGCTTCTCATGGTAGAAGTGATAAGTATCTTTTAGGCCTTCAAAACCAATATATATAGTTCTCTTTTTTTCCTGAAAAAATTGAATAAAATTATGTAAAAATTTCTTAAAGTTACGAAAGTCAAAAAGGATTTAGAAACTAACTGGCTCCTTTTTACCTAAAAATAATGAGCATTGATTTTGTTACGGGCATTTATATTTAACGAAACGATTGCAAGATCCCGTTCTGCAATCTGTCAGCTAATTGTACGATAAAACATTTTGCAAGGACGAAATTAAGAAAAACCCACATTTTTGACTATTTGGCCGTCAGCATTTTTAGCCATATCTATTGTTCTCATTATGTCAATTTACTGTACTGCAGCTAATGAGTTCACCGAAATAGCAAAACGTGGGAAATCACAATGTAGCAGTTTTTGAAATATCTGGGATAGAATAGAAAAGAATAATAACATGTTCATTCCAGGGAAAAAGTGGAAAGTTTACGAGTCATTATCTCATCAATAGCTTTTCCGTTGAAATCATAACAAAAACTGATTATAGTGACAACTCTTTGGAACTATTCAACGCTTCAAAGGAGATAATTTATCAATCATTTTATGGAAGAAAAGAAGAGTTTCACTCCTTTTTCTGAATTTTATGTAATTAGTATGTCCGTTTTCTTTTTCAAAAATGTTGCATAAATTCTAGAGGCAAAGAGCTTCTAAACAACCCAACATATACTAGTTCGAGGTTCTGCAAGAAGTTAGAAATAGTCTGAAAAAATTCATCGGGGACAAATTTCTGATAATCCAATTCACAATTTATGAAATTGCATAAATTTCAGTGTTTTAATGTCAGTGCACAATCAAAGACGTTTGACTGTGCAAAAACAAAAAGAGAAAGATCCATGTTTTCAAATTTTCTTGACTTATTTCATTCATTCTTACAAACTTTCAAATATTTTTTCGAAGCGCTGTTTTTTCAATTGTCAGCTAGTAGAACAACATAGTAGAAGTGATCAGTATCTTTTAGGCCTTCAAAACTAAAATTTATGGTGCTGTTATTCATCCTGGAAACTTTGAATAATATGGATTGATTTCTTAAATTTAGGAAATTCGAAGACGATGTAGACAATTAGTGGGCTCTTTTTTTACTCAAAAAGTATCAGCATTGATGTTTTAAGTGCATTCAGATTTAGTCAATTGATTAGAAGATTCGGTTCTGCAATGTCAGTTAAATTTACTGTATAAACCCTTACTTTTCACATTTTTGTTTAAAATATCTGGAAAGGAATAGAGAAGAGAACTTCTGCGTTCATTTCAGAGAAAAATTGGAAATTGTACAAGTTTATATCTCAATAATAGTCTATTTCAGTTGAAATTATAACTAAAACTGATCGTAGTAACAACTCTTTTGTGCCATTCAGTGCCTCAAAAGAGATAAAATACCATGGATTTTGTAGAAAAATCACTGTATGTCCAACTAACCACTGTACTATTGCATTATGGTGTACTAATTTATGGTTGCGCAAACACAACAGAGCTTAATCATCCTAAAGGATCACAAAACCACATAATCAGGCCAATTTTTGGACTAAATAATTTTTATATTGTCTGCCAGATCAAAGAGAAATATACATTACTGACACCTATGGAATTGTATGTGTACAAATTGTTAAATTTGATGAGTAAGCGTTTGAGACCAAGTTTTGACTGGGGCTTCGGATAACAAACCTTCAGCGATGAAGAACTCCACGATATTCATTCTGATGATAAAATACAAAAAACCGTTAAGACCTTGAGGTTGACAACATGTCAACGAGAAATTCTCTCGTCTACCGAACAAGAAAATTTTTTAATAGTTTGCTTAATCTAGACAAAAACCTTTTAAGAGATTTTTTGTTGTAAGCGACTCTATTCTAGCAAATTATGAATTTTTGTAAATAGCATGTGAATTTTCTTTAAGTAAAAATAATGCATAACGGAAATCTTTTTTCTCCGAACACAAAATGTAATCATCTTGTGTAAGAAAATCGTCAATTCTAGCGCCTTACTTTCAATTTATCGATCTTAGGTTTCATTCTCAAAAATTGAAATAGTCCGAAAGTGATCATTCTTGCTCAAGTCTTTCCCCGAATGACTCGCAAATTTTAAAAGCGACATGGCAAGAGCATTGATACAGCTCTGATCCATACCTAAAATTAGACTCTATTAATTTAATCAGCGCTATATTCTGGCCAGTCCTTCCGGGCCATACTACATTTATGTCTACGTTTATGTCCCCAAAGCGTGCCATGTTTTGTTGCAGATGTGCGTTTTGTGTCGCCTCGGTATCAACATCGGCCGAAAGAGGGCCAAGTGACACCCTCTCCCAAACATACAGGCAGAAGACACTTTCCCAATAGTCAAGTCGCAAACACTTCTCTCAATTTCTCCACAGGTCTGTTCATATTTGGAAAACTTAACGACGTCAGTCTGTGACGTAAGCATTCAGTCTTTAACGTATATTAGCAAGTTTTTGCTGAATATGAGTTTTCGTATTCTGACAGACACTGGCAGACTTTTTTTCAGCGGAAATCTGACATAATTGTTCATCCAATTTGTGGAAAACAACTGACATTATGTAAGAATTGTGATCACAATCCAGCACATTAAGCGGGTATTTACTTAAAAACATATCCGCTGAGATAAATCTGTATGTTATCTAATTTTCAGATAAAGCCACGACATGGATTGAGGTTACACTTATCTTTTATTTGTTTTTGTTCGTTTTTTTGGAATCAACCGGCTTTTGATAAACTATTCTCAATTTAGAGGGAATGGTTGAATTAAATTCCCTAACAGTTACTCTGAACTTCATTTTTTTTCATAATAACAGGTGAGCAAATCCCAGCAGGTGTTAGTTTGAGTTCAGTACATCAAACTGATTCCCAAGTTGACAGCCAATCAGGATACGGCAGTGGAATCAATTCCCACTTCGCATCTCCTCTGACGTCACCACGGAAAATGTCCAGGCTAACAGCTCTAGTGCAGCCACCATGGGGAGTGCAGTTCAGAAATGTTAGATTTTTTTCATGTTTTCTCGAACGTTTAATCAAAAAGTTTTTCATGTTGTTTCTCATTTAGTGAACTTGCTTAATGTTGAACTAAACCCAAACTGCAGGGTTTACCCTCTCGTGGCTTTAGTACTAATTCGCAACTTTGTTTAATTTTAACTTCGCGAATTTTGTGTTCGCGAAATAAATTTTGCTTTTAAGAATAAATTTTGTTTTTTTTTCTGCAGAATAAAATGAAACCGCGTCCGGACAAAACAGTCCCAGACAAAACAGTTACAAATTGCAAAATATTGCCCGATGATACAGTCCTGGACAATATTTTGTTATTCGGGACTTTGTCCGGGACTGTTTTGTCTGGGACTGTTTTGTTTCTTGACGTAATCCAAAGTACCTAATGTCATAATATCCAATTTATTCCCTTTTATCATTTTGTTTAATCATGAGATTACAAAACAATTGTAGGTAATACAAGACTGATTTATCATACCTCAGCTGATAACTTGGTTGTGGTAGTTAGAGTGCAGCCTCACGGGCTGCTGAGCTATGGCCACGGTCCGGCAGGAACGGCAAAATGACCTAGTCTTACATTGAAATATTGGTATTTATATTTTATTACATTATGAATTACGTCAATTCAATAGGCAATATTTTGCTAAGTTGTTTTTTTATAAATTCACAAAAGGCTACGATATTGGAAACATTTTGGGTGTATAGGTACTGGGTATTTTTGTCTTGACACCGTATATACTTTAGTCACCTATACACATCTTTAAATTACTTGTAAACTCTTGTTTTAGTCATCAGTCAAAAAGTGTTCATCTAGATCTTAGCGAGCATTTTATTTATCAGTGCCAATTTTTGTTTTTCCCTTGCTCAAAATTAAAACTGCAATAACAATTGATTAAAACGGTTCTGATTTTGTGCCCCGGAAAAACAATGATGATATTTGTACTTTGGTTGTGGTATTTGGTTGTGGTAGTTATAAGGCAGCCTCATGGGTTGTTGAGCTAAGGCCGTGGTCCGCCATGAACAGCAAAATGACCTAGTCTTACATTGAAATATTGGTGATAATACTTTATTACATTATAAATTATGAAACTTCAATCGGCAATTTTTTGCTCAATTGTTTTCATATAAAATCACAAAAGGCTACGATATTGGAAACATTTTGGGTGTATAGGTAGTGGGTATTTTTGTCTTGACACCGTATAAATTTTACTCACTTATACATATCTAAAAGTTTTTGACAGTTATTTTGTATTAGTTATCCGTCAAAAAGTGTCCCTCTAGTTCCTAGCGAGCAATTTATCAACCAGTGCCAATTTTCGTATTTTTCCTCGCTCAACATTAAAATAGATTAGAATGATTCTATCTTTGTGCCCGGAAAATCAATTATGATATTTGTACTTTGGTTGTGGTAGTTATAGTGCAGCCTCACGGGTTGTTGAGCTAAGGCCATTGTCCACCATGAAAGGCAAAATGACCTAGAATTACATTGAAATATTGTTAATTATATTTTATTACATTATAAATTACGTCAATTCAATAGGCAATATTTTGCTAATATGATTTCTTATAAATTCACAAAAGGCTACCATTATGGAAACATTTTGGGTATATACGCTTTGGGTATTTTGTCTTGACACCCTATAAACTTTATTCATTTATGCCTATCTGTAAGTTACTTGACAGTTAGCTTGTTTAGTCATCAGTCAAAAAGTGTTCTTCTAGCTATTAGCGAGCATTTTGTTTAGCAGAGCCAATTTTTGTTTTTTTTTCCCTCGCTCAACATTAAAACTGAAATAACAATTGATTAAAACGGTTCTGATTTTGTGCCCTGGAAAAACAATTATGGTACTTGTACTTTGGTTGTGGTATTTGGTTGTGGTAGTTATAAGGCAGCCTCACGGGTTGTTGAGCTAAGGCCGTGGTCCGCCCTGAACAGCAAAGTGACCTACTCTTACATTGAAATATTGGTGATAATACTTTATTTCATTATAAATTATGACACTTCAATTGGCAATTTTTTGCTCAATTGTTTTCATATGAATTCACAAAAGGCTACAATATTGGAAGCATTTTGGTTATATAGGTAGTGGGTATTTTTGTCTTGACGCCGTATAAACTTTAGTCACCTATACACATCTTTAAATTTCTTGTAAATTCTTGTTTTAGTCATCAGTCAAAAAGTGTTCTTCTAGATCTTAGCGAGCATTTTATTTATCAGTGCCAATTTTTGTTTTTCCCTTGCTCAAAATTAAAACTGAAGTAACACTTGATTAGATTGGTTCTAATTTTGTGCCCCGAAAAAACAATTATGCTTAAAAAGATTTGGAAAGCCAATGAGAGATGACGCAGTAAAGCAAAGCCTTACTGAATTCCGAGTCAAGTCAACGAGTATACAACTGATATTAATCGTGCAGTGTAAATATTTACAAATTACATATTTTTGACACTCAACAAAAAAATTAAATAAATCGAAATTTTTTCGGAAATTTTAAAGAAGAACGCGTGAAGTTCATACGTTTTTATACGTCAAACCGACAACAGAAAGTCGATATCATTTCCCCAAATTCAATGTCAACCTATACATATTGTTAGTCCATTCCCATATGATGTCTGCTGAGTAGGTATAATGACTCAATACCGGGGCTTTTAAGACGCTCTCAATAGATTTTGTGGAATAGAATTTCTAATTGCATAAATTGTTTCTATTCTTTCGGCCATTTTTCGTAGGATATAAATTAACCTTTAAACCTTAAAAGCTGTCTATGTGAACCCATAAATATTTTTAAATAGTTATCTGTTCATTGAAGTCCTTTTTTGATCTTACCGAATTTAAAGCTATCCATTATATAAGAGCTAAACTACCCATAACATTCTGTTTGAATTATTAAAAAGTAAAAGTAAAACAAATCGATTATACAGGGTCACTCTATCGTGGGAAAAGGAAACAACAAATCCTCTTGTGTTTCTTTCGGTAGGTAGTTCCGATCACAATGTACCAGAGCAGTAGTCGCCCATCGTGTGCAGCAGTGGGCATGCTGGCAAGACTACTGGGACTGAGGATGAACTACGTAGAGGTCAACACCATCGCTGTAGGTCACACTTTAACCTCTGCTCAGGAAATTCTCGAACCACTTTAACTCTTAATCGGATCTAGCAGCTTAGTGGCTTCAAAATTTTCTCAACACACAGGCGCAAACAGGGAGTGTCTAATTGAAGCAAGGCCTAATTTCGTTCAATATGGCCTGGAAAATTGCCGTAATGAAGCGATTACAATGAGCCTGGTCAAATTTACAAATTTGGGTGGTCATGAAACCAGCTGTCGTGTGTTTTGCTGCGAAAATTTTTACGAATTTCTCTCTTTACATGACCAATTTTTCAGGGCGAGTAATTTTTGATAAAAATGAAGTTTTTTTTACCGAAATTAGTTCTTGTTCAAAATGAGATTTGTATCCCAAGGATGAAATTATGCCCGCGTTTTGAACTCTTTTTTGATCACCATTTCAACTCCAATTCGAGCGTTATGTTTCATTTACGAGAGACAGAACAGATAATAGTGAAACATTGCGCGGTGGATCTAGAAGAGGCTGCTGAAAATCTTGAATAGACTCTTTCCTCAATATTTCATCACTTCGCATTTTTTTCAGCGTTATATCAACAGTTTCTATCACTTTTTCTAGTACTAATGGATGCCTAAGTGTTCATTTAACTCGGTTACAGACCGTGCAACGTTTTTACGTAGCTCCAAAAAAAAATAATTGGTCCAATTGAATTAGTGTTCAAATTTTACCAAGAACGTTTTGTAATAGCGCTGAAGCAAATGCGAGGATTGTTTTTAATCAGTGCTGAAAAAATTGTTAGAAGAGTTGAAAAGTTCTGAATAACTTACGGTAAATGCACTGCTATTGCGATAAAAAAAATAACTGCGATAAAAAAAATGCTGAAAGTACTGAATAAGAATTGACAAAATTGGGAAAAGCAGAAAATAATTTAGGCTCTGAGTTTAAGGCATCTAAAAAGATGTTATAAAAACACCTTTGGCGCAAAAGAGGAAGAGACAGTCACGACACCACCATAGTGATGAGTGCATTTAAAACTTGCAAGAATCTTGCAAGCTGATTCAAAACTTTGCAATAGTCTTGCAAGAATCCTGCAAGATGTCAGTCCGGGCAGAAAATAAATCAGGGCACTATTGTTTTAGAAAGCACCTTTGAAGCAAATTTTTGTTCAATAAACAAATTACAAAGGTGAAACCCATGGAAAAATGTTTAGTCCTGATTCAAAATCTTGCAGAACTCTTGCAAGTTTTTCAATTCTGGAAAATTTTTCTGAGTATTTTTGGAAGCCAAAACTAACTGAAAACCAAACGAATTGCTTTTTACAAAAATTTGGAATATCATAACTGATTCTAATTGATTTTTTTCTGAAGTACTTCTCGAATGTGGAGTCTGTTTTAAAAGAATTCTAGTTTCCAACAAACAACTAGAAACATCTTAAACCACACCAAATTATCTGTTTTAAATGCAGTTGATCAAATAAACGACGAAAACAACCACTTTTAAATTTTTTCTTTGATTTTTTTAATCAAAAGAATTGTTTATAGAGAAATCATTAGTCGGAATTTTTTTATTTCTGATATTATCGGTATTTGAGGTTGCTTTTGCAGTCGTAAAATTTATTCTGATCAAGGTTTGGTCTAATTGTCTTCTTATTGAGTTGCCAGTGAACCAATTTGATGCCTTCATTTGATAGCTATTTGTGTTAATGGCCTTGAAGTTGTTTCAATCAAAAATTATTTTGCAAGTGAATAAAAAAAACTACCAGTACCAAGCAAAAATCTTGGTACTGGTATGCATTCACTGGCAAAATTGCATTGCAAGATTCCTGCACGTTTTTTGATTCCTCGATCACTAGGGTAGAGCCCGGTCGAAGATCTAAAAAGGTTACTGAAAAATTCTCGGGATTTGCTAAATTAGCGTTTACAAATTAGTGAGATTGTTAAACTGAGATCGAAAACTTTACCAGAAGAACTGAATTAATAAAAAAAACAGAAAATTAAGCGCAAAGTTTCAGGAAAAATCGCGTATAAAGTTAGTGATTAAGTGGAAAGATTTCGCTTTTCAACGCTACTTATGAGTTTTTCCACGCAAAAATTCAGAAAAACTTTCTGCCCCGGCAGAAAACCTTTTCAAAATAACACAAATTGAGGATGCCAGCTTTTTTGAATTTTCCTTTGAGTACACTGACGATCGGTGTTTTGTCGCTGAAAGTAATAGTAATCATATTTATACGAAAACAGTATAACAAAAAAATTAATTTTTTTGACAAAACAGAAAAAAAGACAATTGAGAAAACATATACTCAGAAAAAAGTTTTTCCATTTCTTTTCCTCAAAAATGATGATAAATTTCGTTTTATTTTTCTCTACCAAGATAACCGATTTATTAAGTTGAAAGCTGTCTATGAGGACGGAAAGTTTAAGTTTTTCAGTTTTATATGGAATAAATTACTTTCGAATAATGCAACAGTCTTCGACAGTAATTTCTTCGGAGCATTTAGGAAAGATACCATTGGAAGACAATCTGCCCTAATTGAAACCTGAGGTCAAGTTTGCAAAAACTTGCAATTTGTTTTACATACTCTGTGAAATAATGTATTATATTCGCAAATATTTGCAAACAAGTGTTGCAAATTTGACATTGGTTTTGCAAATTTTTGAAAACTGTCACACTACTTTACAAACAATTTTATAACGCTAACATTAATTTGCAACAAATTTGAGATTATCACATTAACTTACTTTTTTTTCAAATTTGACCTCGGATTTTTTAATCGAAAATTGCCTCAAAAAATCAGTTAAGTTAGGTTAAGTTGTCTTTTAAAGTAAAATTACCTTAACTTTATTTAGTATGTTCTGAAATATCACCGGGTGCTTCAGTGGGTTGTTTTGATGTTTTCTTTACGAATTTGAAACTATTTGCAATTTTTGCCTTGGTTTGCAAAATTTGCAAATTTGACCTTCAGCTGTGAAAGTTTACAAATTTTTGCAAATTTGACTTTGATCCGGAATAATTTGAACAAATTTGCAAATTTGACCTTACGTTTGGACTAGGGTGGGCATGCATTTCGAATTCTGGTGACATCAATAATTACACAGTGTCGCCCCATTTTTTGCTATAGAATTTTTTTGTGAACTTTATTTCCAATCAGAGAATTTTTTTTGTCTTTTGCCTTTATTGTTTTTTGATGCTTGATTTGGTTAATTTTGAAATTTTCGTGAAAAATTAGCACGGGTTGACTCAACGAGTTAGTTTTTTCCATGAACTGATATGAATAACAGAAAAAATTATTGCAAAAAAGGAGCATAAGAAAGCATTTTTCTCTCCATAATGACAGAAAAGTATAGAGTGAGGTTAATTACAATCAAGTTTCTCTGCAATAGTTGACAGTGCGGGAATCAGTTTGGCCAACTGCTAATTTCCATTCCGTTTTCCTGTTAATTAATGTTAGCTTCCGAGTTACCTCTAAATTTATTTTTATCGAATGGAGCAGAGAAGAAAAAACTTCATTTTATGTTCTTTAACTATTCAAACAATGCGTGAAAAATCGGTTTCTACCTGTTGTTAAGTAAAACAACCTATTTTTCGTCGACTACTAAAAATAATCACGTTAACGTTTCAAAAGCTATCGAAATGAAATTCTACAAAACCTAATGAAGTACAAATTAAATCAGTTTTACACAATTGCACAAAACATTGATTTATTCGATAGTTTATTATTCACTTAGCAATAATGATATATATACTTTTTTTAAACCAAAAGCGTTCAAATTTGGCATATAAAAGAGCTGGTGATATGACGTTTGCGGTTACGTACACAACAGAAGACCAACACGATAGTTGGCAAAAAATTCAAAATGAAATGTCCAGTTTGAAAATAAATATTGTTAAGACATAGAAAAATCGGAATAAATGTTTTTTTTCTGCAAAAATGGGGGAACATTGAGAAACGTGGAAATGGTAGACGATAAATTAAAATTTGTGCACTTTTTAGAATTAATTTAAAAAAAAGTCTCAAATACTTTTGAGAATAGTCCAAGCGTAACCCAATATCGCCTCAGAATAAGGCAACCAATTAGAAGTGACTCGATTCTGTGAGGTTTCGAAAAATATCGGCGAAGCGTTATCGCAACATTAATTTCCGGATCGATAACGCACTTCATAAAAATTTTCCTCGATAAGGATGAAAAAAATTTACCACAAATCCTACTTAAATACCTCCTTATCCAACAATTTTAGTTTTTAGGAGCTTTTTATTGTAAAACACAACATTTACATCAATCGGTAAAAGACAAGATCAGCCAAAATAGGCCGAAGAAAATTATTCGGACTGGATTTAAATTCATTACCCCCTTTTCATGGCTGGTTGGAGCAAAACTAAATACAAGAAATCCAGTTTTAGGCCGTTGAAGATGAGTTAAATACGCTTAAAAAATGAAGATGAGTTAAATACGCTTTGGAACGCATTGGGACTCTATATTATGGATTGCAGTTCGCTTAAAAAACCCGAGTAAATGCTCATTTCTGGGAGGACAAAATCAGCAGAGGATGATCCGAGGTGAGTTTGAGTTATAACCAATTTAACTTATTTAGGGTGAAGAAAAATCGGAAAAGTTTCGTCAGCAAGTTAATCCGGCTGGAACCATTCCTGTGATAAACGACGAAGGATTCAAACTGTTTGAATACAGAGCCATACTGAGATACTTAGTCTCCAAATATGGGTACAAAAATAACCCACTCTACCCTGACGATCTTACCACAAGGTTAGATTATGTGTCATCAAAGTGCATATTTTGAAAAGCATGAACTTGAATTTGCAATCAAGTTGCAAAAATTCGGTTAACATGAAACATATATTTTCCGAAAACACAATCTCGTAATCTTAGTTAAAACCTAAGGTCAAGATTGCAAAAGTTGGCAAAAGGATTTACAAATTTTGTAAAATAACGTATTATATTGTCAAATATTTGCAAACAAGTTTTCCAAATTTGACATTAATTGGAATTTTTTTTCAAATTCTCTCTTTAATTTTCAATCAACATTTTTTTCAAACTTTGACATTAATTTGCAACTAATTTAAAACTCTCAAATTATTTTACAATTTTTTTTACAAAATTGACCACGGGTTTTTTAATCAAAAACTCATTCAAAATCTCCTTCTAATGACCTCTTCACTTTAAAAAAACACAAAATTTTTTGGACATTTAGAAAATTTTGAAAAAATAGTATTTTTAATAAGCATTGCGAAAATACTAATCTGAGACGTCCAGAAAGCGGTCTTTCCATTTTTTTTCTATTTCCAATTTTTCGTGTGGTTTTTGGAATTTTTCATAAATTTTAAACTCTTTTCCTTGAAACTCTTTCTGAAGTCGTAACATTTGCCGAAAGTTGAATGCTTGCAGCTGACATCCAAAGGTGGTGTCCTTGTCTAGCAGGCATCTAGTCGAATTGGCTGTAACAATTAACAAAACTAAAAATCGGTTCAAAAAAGCACAAAAAACTGGGCACGGTGTGCTAAAAACAATTTGTCCTAAAAAAGGGTGTAACGGCTGCTCTCCTTGTGTTTCACAAAGAAAGTTTTACACCGCCCAGTTCGTTCTGAGTGGTTACAAAAATCTGTCCGGATACTTCGTTGATGCACTTTGCTTTTGTAGCTGTATATCCGCTCTGCTGTACTTACCGTTGCATTAACTAATTTGACTAACTTAGTTTTGGATTTTTTCTCAATTGAACTGGGTCCACAGATCACACAATACGGGATCTCTTTATGTTTACCAGTCCAATCGTTTTGATGAAACAAATCTAAGGCAAAAATATATGCCTAAGAAGTGTTATGAAAATTGGTTTCTAACATAATCCTAGGTGTGTGAGTGTGTGTGTGTTGCGATTTTCGCAGAGTACTCACGAGTTGAAGATGGGAAATCGGGACACAGAAAATTGAATTCACTGCTCGAGACGTTTTCGATACAAGACACAATATTTGATAGAATATTGCTCAAGGCCAATTTTTGTTATCAAGACACAGGATAAATTTAACAAATATACTGCTCAAGGGTTTCGTTTTAGCAAGACACAGTAACAAATATACTGCTCAAGACTATATTATTTCAACAATTTTAATGCTGAGTTTATTTGCTAGTTCGAGTTGCTAGGCTGACAAGATATTGAGTTTTTTAGTTCTTATTTTTGTTCAGCTTGTTAACAATTTTTGTGCTGACGTGGCATACGTGGCTGTTTCTGATTTGCTATACACAGTTTCCTCGCTAAGGGGATGGATAATCGGGATAAAAATAGAACACAGTAATAGTTTTCGTCCAACGCAATTTTGTCATTCCTTAAGCTCAACTCCAACATCGCCGGCCCTGTTTTCCTTCTTGAAAACATCATCGTCAGTTGGTAGTACTGGAGCGAGCTTCACTACGGGCCTCTTGTAGTATCCATCTTTTGTTCGGATTTTTGCTGATCGAATCACTCCGTCGAACCCTTCAAACGTTTCGGTTATTTGACCCAGATTGTAATATCCACGTTTGTCACTGTCTTCCATTTACCACACAAGATAACCCTGCTGAAGACTTCTGTCTGTTGTGGTCTGCCATTTCTTTCGACTATTCAACGTTGGCAAGTACTCTTTACGGAATCTGTCCCAGATGAGGTCTGCGTAAGCTTGTGTTTGTCGGAAGAGCTTTCTATGATCAACAAATTGCTCTGCACCTGATAGATACGGTAAACAAAGGTTCTTGTTGCCCAGTAGAAAATGGTTTAGAGTAATAGCTTCTAAATCGGTAGCATCAGAACTGACTTGTGTCAGCGGTCTAGCATTCAGCGTCTGTTCAACAAGACACATCGTGGTTGACAGATCATCCTCCGTGACTGATCGATTACACAGCACTGCATACATTGCCTTCTTGCAACTCCTAACCAGTCTTTCCCACACTCCTCCAAAGTGTGGTGCTGCAGGTGGGTTGAACTTCCATCTGATTCCTTGTTGAATCAGATGTTCTTCAATTCGCGCCTTGTTCCATGCTGCTATATACTCTGCCAATTCTTTCTCAGCTCCAACGAAGTTCGTCCCGTTATCACTAATGATTTTGACCGGTTTGCCTCTTCGAGCAATGAATCTCATAATTGCGTTCAGACATCTATCAGTGTCTAGTTTTGGTACAATCTCTATATGTACCGCACGTACAGTAAGGCATGTGAATAGACAGCACCAACGCTTTTCGTTTCTTCGACCAATCTTTACTGTGAATGGTCTGAAATAGTCTACGCCCACATTCGAAAATACTGTTGATGCGACTAATCGTTCTTCAGGTAGATCTGCCATTACTGGTGCCTTTGTTTGGGCTCTTCCCTTTCGACATCTAATGCATTTGTTTTTGACCGATCTCAAAGCATTTCGTATGCCTAGGATCCAGAATTTCTGCTGAACTAAGTTTCTGACATGTTCAGTACCTTCGTGATGATTATTCTTATGTTCTTTTTGCAAGAATAATTCAACTACATGGTTCTTCCAATGTAACAATATTGGATGCTTGGTTTCGAAGTTCAATTGACTTTTTACCTATTCTGCCCTGGGCACGAATAAGTCCTGGCTGGTCAATGAATGGTGAAAACTGGAGGATTTTGCTGTTTTTTGGAATTTCCTTTTCAGCCTTGAGAGATTTCATCTCTTCAGCAAACTGTTCTCGCTGCAGTAGTCTGAAGATGCTTGCTTGTGCATCCTCTCCTTCTTCAACACTTAGTTTTTTTGTTACCAGTTTGTGTTTTATAAATACGCGCTGTACGCATGCCATTGTATTTACTAGTCGATTGAAACTGCTATATCGGTCCCACTGAATCATCGGCTTCTTCTCTTCAACCTTTGCCGAGAAGACCATTTCGTCGTTTTGTTCGTCTGAAGCAAATGTTGAATTCAACTGTGAGGCCATTCGTTCTCTCGTTGCTTCAACCAGGCCGGCCCAGTGAGCCATTCGCTTCTCTTAAGTTCGTCAATATTGATCGCTCGTGTCCCGATGTCAGCTGGATTGTTAACACCACTCACATGATTCCACTGTGAAACATTAGTTTTATCCAAAATCTCAGCCACTCTGTTTGCAACAAACACCTGTTGCTTAGGGTGGGAGCTATGAATCCATTGCAGAACAGTAGTGGAGTCTGTCCAAAAATTACAACTGTGAATCTTCGATTCGTGTTCCTTCACTATCTGTTCTTTAAGTCACCACTGCTGCTTGTAGTTCCAAGCGTGGTATGGAAAGGTGTCGCATCGGTGCGACTCGGCATTTTCCGATTACAAATGCTAAGTCTGCTGAGTATTCTTTGGGCTTTGAACGTAGGTATGCCACAGCGCACATTGTGTCTTCAGATGCGTCGGCCAACACATGAAGTTCCCATTTGTCCTTGGCTGTGCTGAAGTATCTTCTATCAATGCTGGTTTCTGCTACTTCTGGAAGCTGCGCCTTCCACTTCAGAAACTCTTCTTCTGCGTTAGGTTCTACTGAGTTGTCCCAATGTTGTCCATTTTTGGTCCAGATAATCTTCAGGAGTCGTCTCATATGAACACTGAATGGTGCAAACAGTCCAAGAGGATCAAACACTGAAGAAACTAGAGATAAGATCTTCCTTTGGGTGATTGGGTTCTCAACTTTTTTGCTCGTACCTCTACAAACCTGTAGACTATCATCGGTAATCGTCCACTGAAGCCCAAGCACCGATGACCCTTCCTGGCTGGGTTCTACTTCAACATGCTTTGTTTTGCTGATTGATCTTAAGTCCTCTGGGATTGCGTTGGTTACCACATCGCTGTTGGTGATCCACGTCTTCAGTTCAAATCCATGTTTTGAGAGAAGAGGTTGCAGTTGTTTGAAAACCTTGATTGCTTCTTCAGGTGTTTCAACTGACTTGATGAAATCGTCCATGTAGAAGTTGTTTTGGACTGTTTTTGCTGCAATTGGGAACTCGTCCTCGTTATCGATCGCTACTCGCTTCAGAGCATAGTTGGCACATGTTGGTGAACTCTTGGCTCCGAAAACACGACGCTGATACTCGTAAATTTGCACAGGTTCGTTCATTGTTGGTCGCCACAGGAATCTCAAGCAGCTTTTATCCCGATCAGGAACTTGCACTTGAAGAAACATTGATTCAATATCTGCGGTTAAGGCAATTGGTCCTCCTCAAAATCTGAATATTGTTCCGATCAACCCGTGTAGCAGATCGGGTCCGGCTAGCAACTTGTCATTTAGGCATACATCCTTGTATTTTGCTGCAGCGTTGCAAACACGGCGAACTTTACCCGGTTTGTTGGGGTTTAGTACTGGATGGTGGGGCAAATATCATTCCTTTCCGAAAGTGCCTTTGACTTCTGATTTGCCAAGGATCTTCACAAATCCCTTTTCAACATCTGTATCAATTGACTGTTGATACAATTCTTTTAACTTTGGGTCTCGTTGGAATCTTCGTTCCAGTGAGTAGAGCTGACCAAGGGCTGAGCTGTAATTGTTCGGAAGATTGGGTTCTGGTTCATTCCAGAGCATGCCCACTTCGTACCGCCCCCTGTAAACTTCGTTGTGCTCTCTAGAAACTTCTGAGCTTGTTGCTCTTTCTTTGATTGACTTAGAACATTTATTTTGGAAGCATAAGTTTCTTTGTCCCACCATGATTGGATATTTTCTGCCACTTTCACATCTTCTGTGAAGGCGAAATGACAAACATTTTGACTTTTCTTGCCTTTCATGGGACAACTGACTACCCATCCTAATTCTGTTAAGACGGCGAAAAGCTCACTTCGTGTTCCAATCTTATAGTCCAATAGACGTTGAATTTCGTAGGCATCTTTTCCAAGTATGATGCCTACTTCCATCAGGTTGAATGTTCTGTTAGTGAGAACATTCAGGTGTCTGAAGCTGTTCTTCAGTTCCTTTTAGTCATATGTCGTGTTTCCCAACGAGATTGATGGGTGTGCAAACGCTTCGATCGAATGCACCTTTGAATGTTGTCCTTTATTGTGATAGGAACCTTCTCGGTCCTCAAATCTTGCGTCCCATGTATACCAGCTATGTTCAAGGTAACGTCCGTGCCATTGGCTTGTAGTTGATCCTTGACACTTTGATCGATGAATGATACTGTTGACCCACTATCGAGGAAAGCGTAGGTAGTCAACCTGTTACCACCTTTCTGAACCGATACCGGAACGATTTGAAGAAAACTAGTAACTTGGTTACTCTGGTTGATTGTTGCCGCGCTTACATTAACTACGTGACTACCCTCGTCCATTTGGTTTTCTGAGTGTAGCAGTCTGTTGTGTTTTTTGTTACATCCATTTATACTGCACGGGTGGACTTTACAATCTTTGATTGCATGCCCTTTCCCCAGACATCCATAACATAAGCGTTCTTTTCTCACTGCTGCATAGCGATCGGTGACATAATCTTGAATATTGGACAGTTCCATATTTTAAGAGTGCCATCCGCTAGTGGACAGTGGTTGTTTTGCGTCTGCTTGGTTTCTTGCAGGTTTGAACTTGCACTGAAGTTCGATGTCTTCGAGAATCGTTTTTCTCTATTTGTGTTGCGTCGGTCTTCTTCTTTGTGTTCCCCTTTAAACGATGAAAACCCTTCATGCACGAATGCCATTCGTGATAGCCATTTTTCAAATATGATTAGATCAGGCCAGTCCTCGTCTTTGTCATCGACGTAGAACCACCATTTTTCTTTAAGAACTTGAGGCAGCTTATCAACTGCCATGTACAATGTCGAACTTGATTGCAAATCACCAATATGTTTGTACTCTTTGAGCAAGTTCACGAAGTTAGATACAATAACAGAAAAATTAATCAGGCTGGTTGAATCACGAGTTTTCACTTGATTAGCTTTTCGTAGGCTCTCGAGCTGCGCATCTATAATTACATGCGGTCTTCCAAATTTTCTTTCTAAAATGTTCCAGGCAGCACTATAAAACTGTCCAGAATAGCCCATTCCCGAGATTGCAGATTTTGCTTTGCCTGATAGCAGAGTCTTCAAATGACTCATTTTATCTGAGTCGGGAATCATGCGTTTATCTACTGTTGCTATGAACATGCTAGACCACTCAGGCCACTCCAGCGGGTTTCCGTCAAAATTTTTCAACCTCAATTTTGGTAAACTACTGCTTGAATGTCCAGTGTTGTAGTGCCTTCCAGCTATCGGCGATATATCCCGCTCTTCAGCACTTACTGAGCGTTCACGAGAGTTTGGGTACCATGGGTAATGTCTATGCTTATTTCGTTCAGGGCTGACGTCGAATCGAGCTCTTGGTCGAATTGGTGTTTGCGTGTCGTTCATCGAATTCGCCCACTCCGAGACATCTCTCCCTTTTGGGGTTCAATTGAAAGGTGACTTTTCACGCGCCTTAGTCGATTGAGAACGTAAGTCATCTTTCTCCAATGCTGTTCTTTGCAATTGGCGCTCTAGGTCTCGCTCCTTTTGCCGAAGCTGATGTTGCATCTCTAGTTCTTTCATTTGAATTTCTAGCTCCAACCTCTTTCGATCAAATTGGGCTCGTTCGATTTGCAACTTTCTCTCAAGTTCAATTTCAAATTCCTTTATTCGTTCTGCAACCCGACGTTTCACTGAAGACGTTTCCGAAACGTTTTCTGTATCCTGGTTGATTGTCTGCGCGATTCGTGTAACCGTATTCGTCGATGCATAGCTTGTGCTATCATGGTTTTGGTTAAACTCTGGAATTCCAACATTTTGTTCTATCTGATGCACATTATTTGCAGGCGGTTGCTCTTCATTGGCATGAAGAGTTGACTGGCTTTGCTGGCTTGACATGTTTGTCTCTCCGTGGATATACGGTAACCACTCTGCGTTCAAATATTAATAGTATTTTTCTGTCTCAAGTTTGCGTTTTAAAGAAATATCTGGGCCTCGGAGAGTCTCAGCTTTCTTATTCACGAGTTTTTGAACGCTGTCGTCCAATTGCAGTATCTGCTGATAAAGAGTCTTGAGCTTGCTTGGTCGATCTCGATTCTTAGTGAGCTCAAAGCCTTCTTCCTGCTTCTCAATCCAGTTGTTTCGCAAGTCGTTGATCTGTCGATCCAAAACGCTCTGACTCTGTGTCGGAGTCACTTCTTGTGTACTTCGGGACTGCAGCTTGAATCTCTACAGCTCCTTTGTTTGTTTGCTTTAATTGAGTTATGCTTTTCAACGTTCCCATCTGCTTTGCCTAATTGGCTTTGCGTTGTTGAATTGCTCGTTGAGTTTTGTTCTCGTTAGTCGATGACTTCGTCACTTCGACTGTTGTGTTGGACAGCAGTTTATTCCACTGTCCAGGTCGGCGGACCAAATGTAACGTCTGCTCTCGAGTTGAAGACTGGAAATCAGGACACAAAAAATTGAATTCACTGCTCGAGACGTTTTCGATACAAGACACAATATTTGATAGAATATTGCTCAAGGCAAATTTTTGTTATCAAGACACAGTTAAAAATTTAACAAATATACTGCTCAAGGGTTTGGTTTTAGCAAGACACAGTAAGAAATATATTGCTCAAGACTATATTATTTCAACAATTTTATTGCTGAGTTTATTTGCTAGCTCGAGTTGCTAGGCTGACAAGATATTGAGTTTTTAGTTCTTATTTTTGTTCAGTTTTTTTTAACAATTTTTGTGGTGACGTGGCATACGTGGCTGTTTCTGATTTGCTATACATAGTTTCCTCGCTAAGGGGATGGATAATCGGGATAAAAATAGAACACAGTAATAGTTTTCGTCCTACGCAATTTTGTCATTCCTTAAGCTCAGCTCCAACAAAGAGACAAGCTGTGCCCAAAACAAAAAAAATTGAGTAATTGGCAAGGGGAACAATTTGTCGAAGGGGGCATTGTGTATCCAAAACAAAACAAAAAAAACAAAACGCGAATTTTCTGAAAAAAACACTTTATCTCAATATTTTCATTTCAACAGAAATTTTGCAAGAAGTCCAATTGATATAGTTGATACAACCTAGCGAACTACAAAAAAACAAGGAAAAATCAAAATTAAACCACTTCTACGAGACCTTGAAAATTAGAAGACTTTCGAAAAAAATTTTTTTTGATACACAAATTTCATTTCACAGGACACGAGTATGCCTATACTCTGGTTCTCTTTGCCGAAAGAGACGTCTACTGGTAAAAAACATCGGTTCTTGATCAACAGGGGCCAAAAAAACCAATTAAGGGAAATGTTTACAAAAATGCGGTACTTTTGAAGAAAAAGTAGGCTGAAATCTCCTGACTACGAAATAATGCAAAGGGATCGCACCACTTGGAAAAGTAATAAACGATTGTTTTAGTTATTCATGCTGACCAAAAAAGCGAATAAGTTGGTAAGCACGACCAAGGTTAAGAAAAGCCTCCAATGCCTTCCAGCTTTTGATATAAATTGTTTCATACATTTTTTCTAATTGAGTCCTTTAACTGACTTCAGTCACATTGAATTATAAAAAGGGCTCAAATACCATAGCAAATAATTTAAAAAGTGAATTCAATTGGACCATACACTTAAAAGACGCAGAAAAGTTTGAGCAACCAAAAGTGAGGTCTTTTCAGATTAAATGGGTAAAAGGCATCGATTTCCTTTTAAATAGTAGCTGTTTCTGAAATCTTTTGTGAAAGGCGCAGTGACTCTTCACATTTTTTGGTATAAAGTCATGTAGACAATTTTGCTAAGATTAACAAATTGTCCTTTTTTAAACAGTTTAAGCATGCTATGGCCTCCTGGAACATTTAGCGCAAGACTAAAGGTTGTTGAAATCAATTTTATGAACAGATTATATAAAATATGCTAGATGAAATATTTTAAAATGTCCTCCTACAACTCTCAAAGATAGCATATTCTAATTTCCACCTTGCGGTCTGTTCAAGGATGTAAATTATGTTATCATTACCAGCATTGGAGCCACATAGGTTTTGTTTTAATCCATTTTTTTAAAGGTGAAAATCGTAAATGGTCAATTTGTAGGCTTCTAATCCTTCAAAAAGTCTTCATACAGTTGAACGACACTTCTAATGAACAAAATACAAAGTTAAATTTCAGAAATTTGGGTCTAATTTTTTTTGCCTCAAACCAATTTTTGTCTCGAGCCTAAACAGAATTTGTTATGTCAATTTTAATAGTTGACGTGAGTTAAGTTGTTTTTTAAAGTACGATCATCTTAACTTTAATTTTTGCGTATCTTGAAGAAGTACTGGGTCCTGCAATGTGATGTATTAATGTTCATTACGAATGTGCAACTATTTGCATTATTAGCCTTGGTTTGCAAAAATTTGCAAATTTGACATAAATCGGGAAAAATTTGCAAATATTTGCAAATTTGACATAATGTTTGGACTAGGTAACATGATAATCTCGTAATTGAAACGGAGCATCAGAGAGGATAGACTAACAGGAATAAACAATTTCTGGATCTTTTCCGTTTGTGCCCCCCGCGCAGTTGGCGCATGTTATTTGCACCCCCCCCCCCCCCGACGCACGTGCCATATTTTTTACAATGATTTACTATGCAATGGCACGTGCTCTATAACGGGGGGGGGGGGGGGGCATAACGTACTGGGGGACACAAACGGAAAAGCTCCTAATTTCTTTAGTTGGAGTCCTTTTTCTTGTCCCCAAAATCTAAACGTGCTAACTTCTGCGGAGACACATATATTGATTATTTCCATGAAAAATCTAAGCCTCAAATAGTGAGCCAACTATATCTAGTTCAAATAGTGAACAAATCAATCGACTTGCTGTGCAAATCTTCAACGTGACCTTTCCGGAAAGGACTGGAAAATGAAGCAAGGATTGGGGTAAATTGTGAAGCAAATTGATAGTTTTCACCGTAAAGCATCGACACAATTTGAATGTGTTTCGGAGAGAATGAAAAGTTTTCAGAGGTTAAATTCTATTTTTGACCGCACTGCTCGTAAAACCTACGCAACATTTTTTAAACCTTCCGCGAATTACAATAACTGTTTGCTCTTACCAATGACCCGCAGATTGGTGCGATGTAGAATCGTAGAACTATACACCTAAAAATATACATCAGAATCTAGAATTTCCCGTACTATCCTCACAGAGGATTCGCATTCTGTTTTTTGGCCTGACCCTATCTACGAGCATGTCATACATTTTAAATATTATACATTAGGAGCTTTGCCACTTCTAATATTTGACGTTTTCTGTGACGTAATTGCTTGTTAATTGTTCTACAGAGCCCGAATTGATGCATGGCTCGATTACGACATCTGTACTCTAAGCCCTGCTGTAGATGAGTTTGTGGCACCATCTCTCATCAGAAATCATCAACAATCATTCAATTCCGATCAGCAACAGCACCCAAACGACGCAGCCGAGGAGCGACTGAAGAAATTAGAAGTAATTAATTTTTACTATGATAGTATTTGCCATATAGATTTAAGTTCAGAGTATCATACCACAAGTTGGTTTATAAAAAAAAGTTGCTCGACGGTGATAATTTTGCTTTTGTGGCCGGTGTAGGTACCAAATTGTGAATAAATTTACTCATTTTAAAAGCCCCAACTTTATTTTTTAAATCCGGATTCCAGTTAATCTTGCGGTTATATAATTTTTCTGTACGTAAAAACATTTCGGTACCAAAATTGACTTGTAATGCAATGGTTATTCGACTTTGCTCTAAAATATTTTTTGCAGCCTAACAAGAAAATGGAATGGCCATGGGCAGTTTATAATTTCAAATTATAAATTACTATGACTATTGTAATGTTCACACACTTATAATGGTAAATATAAGTTATATTTACCATTATAAGGGTGTAAAAATATGAATTATAGAGGAACCCAATATTTTTGGTCGATTTAGGCAGCCCTTGACACAGTCAACGCCCATGTTCAAGTTTCAACCTACCTTTGTGGCTCCCATCTCACTCTAGCTGACCTAAGTGTTGTAGCATCGCTGGCTATTCTCGACTCAACTAAGTTCAACTTCGGACCAAATCGTGCGTCGTTGACCAATTGGATGCTGAGGATGAAGGGCTTGCGACAGTTTCAAGACAGTTTTGGAGCATTCTATGCGATTATGGGAACTCTTAAATAAATTATATGTATTATAGTCCAAAACAAAAGAATTATAATTAAACAAAAATTATACCGCAACTTTTTTCCGTATCCGATAATATTTTTTCTACATTTATCCAGAGATCGGGATAAATAGGCATGAATAAGGACGCAGCCTATGATTGAACTCGATGAATCCTTTTGAAAAGATCAATACTAGCCAGGTTGAGGTCCAGACCCAAATTTTCGTCTGATCAGACTTTTCAGACCGAAATTAACTCTGATCAGACTTTCCAGACCCAAGTTATCTCTGATCAGACTTTCCAGGCACAAAGGGTCTCTGATCAGACCTTTCAGACCGAAAAAGTTCTGATCAGACCATCTTCAAACCATGGTCCAGACTCAAATTCAGACCATTGCCCAGACCTTAACCAGACTAAGATCAGACTTAAGTGCGCTCGAAATAGTTTCATCTGAGAAAGATTTTACTTATGAACAAATCTCTTAATTTTGCTATAAAATATTCATTTCATAAAAACTGATGTTTGCAGTATTTAATTCATCTAAGGAAAATTTAATTATAAAAGTATTGCCAAAGAAAACGAAACCCAATTGTTGAGAACAAATTTTAATTAATGTACCGTTTAGTGTATATTTCTAACTCAATGGATGACAACTTTTCATAAGAAACATCGCGGTCTCCAGTTGATCAAAATTTCCTCTGAAGGGGACCGGCCTTTGCTATCAGCTGGACTTCTTTTTCCAATCAGAGCTATTGAGCTTTAGATGGGTCTCTGATCAGAACGCTGCTTTGTTGTTGCCTCTTGGCAGAGCCAACATCTGCCAGGAAAAAAAATGAAAAAATAAGGCGCTCGAAATGGTCCCTAATCAGACCCAATTGCGTTCGAACACATTTCTGGTCAGACCCAAGTGCGCTCGAAAATGTTATGATCAGACCCAATTGCGCAGGAATCCGCCTGTGATCAGACTTGTCATACCAAATTGGGATCTGATGATCAGACCATCTCCAGGCCATCGTCCAGACTGTAGTGCGCTCGAGCTTCCGTCCAGACCCTGTTGTGCGCTCCACTGGGTGTGATCATAAACCAATTTGGTTCCGGAACTCAACCTGGGAGTACGGGGGGGGGAGGGGAGGGATAAATTGTCCAATTTAATTTTTGAGCATCCTATTAAGATCATACTAGATTGGTATTATAACCAGTCTCGGTCAAGCATGGTCTATTCATGTTCGGAACAGAAGCCATTTTTGACAGTTTTTATACCCAAAGGTGATTATTGTTGCGTTCAAAAAAACAGACGCACCCGTATTCGCAAATTCGCAGCCTTACAGAATCACAGAAATGCAATTCGTGAGAGAGCTAATTACGAGATTGCAAAAAGTTCAACCGTGTTGCCCAAAATAGGGAAGCAAAATAATAAGTTAATTCAGTATATTGCACATAAAAAAGCGCGAAAAAATAATTTAAAATCAAGTATGCACGGCTATAATACGTAAAACAAGCGCGTTTATTAGTTAGTTTAATTGCTGGATTCTGTAATATAAAATCACATAAACATATAGCCCTCAAAAAACATGTTTTTAAGAAATAACTAATTGATTAAATAAACATCAGTTAACCTCTCTGTTATTTTTTTCCACAGTTGTCATCCGCATAATCTTTTACATGGTCAATTTATTATCATTAGAAATGATTTAAATGAAACTCTAGGCAATTGTATTGCTAAGTAAAAGGAACTTCGGTGATTGTTGTTCTTAAAAAAATTGTTAACCAAGCCACAAGAAAGCACCTAGTTACATTTCTAGTCGCCCAGAAAACTGTCTCTGAAAAGGTGCACGGTGACGTGTGCCTAGTATTTTAATTAATTAATGTACTCAAAAAATTTGCCATTTCACCAATTAAATGTGAATTTAAAAACCCAACTTAATGTCAATTTGTCCATCCCAAAAAGTATACGAGTCACAGTTACATGACACTATAACCAATGCCAAATTACCAACGCGCGATTTTACCCAATGCCATTATACATAATTTATTCCCTTCGATCTTTTCTTTCAATAATCCTTATTGATTATTATGGTACTTAAGAACTTTTTATAGTACTTAACCGGACAATTTAATCTCAGATTTGGTTGTGCTGGTTTCATATGAAGTCCCACATGCGGCTGAGGCAATGCCATGTCTCATCAAGCATGACCAAGTGCACTAGCTAAATATTGTGCTATACAATCCTTCTGGTAATTTCAAATTCAAGATAAAATATATGGTATATTTCGGGTATTTTGTTACATTGGGTATATTGGCATTGGTTATTTTTTCCTGACGCTAATTAAATAATTGCGAATAAACAAGCCTGCACGGCTATAACACAATTAAAAAGTACGTAAAGTAACAGAAATAGTTTGCAACTATTGTGTAAATTCTTCTGCTCAAGAATCTATTTTTTGTCAACAATTATTCTGTCACCCAGAAGAAACAAATTTTACCTTATGGGAATTTTTTACCGTTCATTACTCCTCTTAACCCCTATACAAAAAGTTGGTTTGTGTTAAAAGCCCTTCAGCGAAAAAATAAGCCTGCATAGCTGTTTTGGTTAAAATTCTTTATCTATTTTCTATCGTTTGGTTTATAGCATCTATGCAATTTTTTGCAGTTCAAAATCCTTTATGATGTGGGCTGGTTTTATAATAAAAAATATTATGTGAAGAAAAAAGTAAGTTTTGCTCACAGAAAATATTTTCAAACACAAAGGGTAATTTTTTGGCTATATGTCTTTGGGAGTAGCGTAACGCCACTTTTGAACTAATACTGCCCTGTAAGTCTTCAGTTCTGGGAAAAAAAAACTTTGATATCAATGCAAAAATCGAAACATGCTTCTACGTAGCTATTATAGTTAAAAACTATTGGCAAACATAATTTTAGAAGTTCTGTCCTGAAATCACAAAGATTTGGGGTTTTTATTTTTGATATCATTTCTTGTCGATGCCATTTCCAGTTTTCGATTTTAGAATAATCAATCTTGTTATCTACGCGGGTTGGCAAAAAGTTTTAATCTTAGAGCTTTTTTATTATGGAGCATCAACTTCATACATTCAAAAAGTTGTAAGAAATTGGAAGACTACGACTTTGTCATAAATGAAAGTATTATGACTATAACTTTTCTATAATGAGAGCTCTATGGCTACAACTTTTTCATAAATGGAAATTCTAGGATCACAACTTTTCCACAAAAGGGAGTTCTATGGTTACTACTTTTGCATTACAACAAACTTGAGTCATTTAAAGAGTGTTGGTTTTTTTTCGTGAGTTCTCATGAGCTTCGTACGCTACAAGGGAAAACAGTTGCTCATATTAAATGTCGGTTCTTTCCCACTTTTAGTAATTTTTGCAAAAAAATAGATAGTTCTGAAAAAAGATCAACTACCCCTTTGATGATTCTTTTTATTGTTTTGGTTTCTATTCAATTTGTTCACAACTAGGAAAATCGGATTTGAGGTAGGATTTGATCAATTTCTTTTAGCATTATTTAATTTTATTACTTTTCTGAAAAATTCTACAATATTAATTCTTTAAATCTTATAGGAATTTTATTTTAAAGGTATTGAGATTTTTGATAGTTTTTGAGCGACGAGAAGAAGAAGGTATTGAAACTTTTCATTAACATTGTACGATAATACGAAGAAACAATATCTTTGCAAGAAGGGAAAACTAAAAAAGCAGCTGCAGTAAAGGAAACAGAATCAATTCATATTTGTGCTCGATAAAGTCTAGAACAAAGTGAACCTTGTCTTCATTTAAAGTCAATCTTGTTGTTTGTAGTGCAAAAAGGAAATCTTTGAGACTACAATTGAAACCGACAAATCGGCTAAAATTGTTTCTATAAAAACTATACGATAGGACAACATGAAAACATCAAACGTGAGAAAAGGTAAAATTTTAACAACCTGTTTTGGAAAACAACTAATGCTAAGGACCTTGTCACCATTAACTCTTGATAAAAACTCACTTTTTCTTATAATTGAACCGATAAGACTTGAGTTTCTTGATATGAAACAACAAGAAATTGTGATAGATACAGGTAATGGAAAAATAGATACCAGGTCTTGAAAATTCAAGACCTTGAATTTGTCAAAAAATTGAATTGTAGATACTCTAGGCGTTATTATTTCAACAGAGAATATGTTTGGACATGGGAACAGGTTTCTTAGTAGGAACCGAAAAGTTTGCATAGTTTATCTTAAATTTCTTTTTTGTAAGCAAGCCAAGCAAAAGTAAATGTCAAAAAGCATTAAGTAATATTAAGCATTAAACTGTCAAAAAGCATTAAAAACTGTCAAAAAAGCATTAAGTAAAGCTGTCAAAAAGCATTAAGTAAAAGTTATACTGTAAGCAAGCAAAAGTAAAACTGTCAAAAACTAGCAAAGGACTTTGAATGTTTATAAATAGCAAAGGACTTTGACTGTTGGAAAGGACTTTGAAACAAAACCTAAAATGAAAATTAAAGCAAAATGGCAGAAAAAAAGAAATCTGAAAACAATTTCAATTTTCTGTCTAAAAACTGACCCTTCAAACTTTTGTTTTTTCAAAAGTTTGGTTTTTCTTCTGTTTTTGGTTTTTCTTTTGTTTTTTAAAATAACCCTACAAAGTATTTCAAAAGACAGCTTCAAAATAGACAAAAACAGTTCAAAACTCTTTTAGTTCTAAGAAAATTCTTTGAACAGGGAAATTGAAGTTGCTGCAGCCAAGAATACCAACTGCAACAAACAATTCCATAAGCTTTTAACACCTGAAGAAGCTGTTGAATTTCTTCAAAAATATGCCAAACTTGAAATTGATTGTCAATAAAAGTATAAAAAACAACTTGAAAACTTTTAAGTTAAAAACGAAGAACTGGCGTGGAAGAGCGGCATGTAAACCAAAGTTTTTTTCACTTGGCAAGAAATTTTAGCAAAAATTGCGCACCACTCTTTTCGTTTTCTTTTATAATAATGCATAAGCAAAAACATATAATTTCAGTTTTAGATCACGTTTAGGTGTCTTTGAATAATGGAATATCACCCTAACTCCTCTGTGAGACGTAAAAAAGAATCTCAAAGGGGGTCGAAGTTGCTGATTTCACCCTAAATCCACCCCTAATTTGTGGGGATTAAGGTAATGCGTATTCCACTCTATTTTATCGGGGGAAAGAGTGTAATTTTTAAAGTATTTTTTACACTCTTTTCTCCACTCTTTTAATACTCTTTGAAGAGAGTGTAATTTAGTGTGGACTGAAAAAAAATAAATTCTTAAACAATTACCATTATAACCAAATTGAAACTTCGGATGCTAGTAGCAGTTGGCGCAATCGGTGAAGGCACAAAGTGAACGTAATATGTTCCACAGAGGATGCTGAGGGGATCAATTCTCACTACCTCCTTCCGCGTTATTTTTTTAAAGTTATACTCTAAAAAATACACTCTTCCACCCTTAATTAAGCGGAGTAATACAGTTGTATTTTCCTTTTTAATTTTTCTACTCTTTACACTCTTTTCCCCGTTATTTTTGGGGAATCATCGGCCTGGGGTGCTACGGGTGGATTGACGTGGTTGGTGAGGTAAGTGGACGATTGGAGTGGGGGCAGCATTTGGAGGAGTAGAAAGAGGGGAGTGAGGTGTAGTCTAAACTGCCCAAAAAACTTTCAAGATTACACCATGAATTTAAGTCTTCTCAGCAGTTTTGATGAACAGAGATGAGCAAATTAAATTGGCGACGACTACAATGACAGATCCGATCACTAACACAATGTCCCTCTATATAGCTTCAATTATAAATAAACTAAAACGCGACTTGAAATTATAACGCGAGAATTGCAAAATCATCACAGAGCATGCAAATGAGCATCATCACATCACAAAAATAAATCCCATCTAGCAAACACAAACGAAATAGACTCAAGGCACAGCATTATTCAAAGCACTGAACAAAACAACAAAAATTCAAACCGACCGTCCGAGGACAAATTGCTCCCGAAATACATGCAAGCCTTTGGCCTCAATCATAACTAGCTAAAACTCATAGCAGTCATGGCAGTAAATAATGGGGTAGAAAGTAGGATAGTGGGTGGGGAAGAAAGTTATGGGGGGGGGGTGAGAGGCGGAGGGGGACGAGGATAAATCTTGGGGGTTTGAGTAGAAAAAAGTTCAAATGGTCAAACAAAATTTTGAGAAATAATATGTTTACAATAATTGTTTTTTTTCGAGAGTTGTAAATAAAAACCATAAAACACGTTTTCAAATTCCCTGATTTACCTATCACTCAAGCATGAAAACCGCATCATATAAGGACCAGTTCAGTGTACAATCTAGGTACCCTTCATATTTCAGAACAAATATGATGACAAACAAGATTCAGTGACTCGGCAATCTAAACCGGACCGAATTCACTCCCAAATATAAGAAGAAGCAAATTCAATCAAACAAACTCAGGATTTTGCTTATGAAAACACAAGGGTGAAAATGAACAATTTCATTGTTAAAATCCGAGAAACGGAACGAATCCATAAAAATGAATTTTCATAAAAAGTGAAAACTTTTAATATGAACAAAGTTGGTGCAAACTTCGCCTGAGACTCCAGGAAGTGTTCCGTAACACTTTTCAAGTTTTTTCGGCTATTTTTGACGTTCTTTTAGCTATTTTTGACGTTTTTTTTGGCTATTTTTGACATTCTCCCGGCAACTTTCAACGCTTATTTTTGCTATTTTTGACAGTTTTTCTGCTAGTTTTCACGTTTTTTTTCGACAATTTTTGACGTTTATTTCGGCTATTTTTCACGTTATTGAGACGTGCCAAGTCTTGGCCAAGACTTGTATTTAGACTGATAAGTGTAAAAAGTGACATGATCATAGCTCTGAATCAGTACTGATATAAGACTTGCAATTAGACGTGCGCAGTACTGATATCGACTTGGCGTTCAGTCGGGGCCGGTATGTTAAATTTTGATTTAGTGGCGTGATTCGTTAGGCATCAATTCATTCATAAGAAATATTGAATTTTCTCTTGAACACGTTCTATAACAAACCCTGCACGATGATAATTGGGCGATCATGAACGATAACCTCAACTTTATCATCTCCATCATATTTTTTACTGTAATTAAAATATTCGTGCAAAGGTTTATCCGCTCAGGACATAGATTTGTGTCCACCAATTATACTATCATTTGATTGTTTTCAAGAGGTGGTTGATAATAATCGCTGTATGAAAAACAATCTCTGCCAAATTTTATTCTCAATCAATCGATTCTAAATTACTTTCATCTCTCTTAGTTCTGGCCTCTCTAGTTCAATATTTAGACGTTCATAACTACATCTAAGTTACTGTATAATCACAATTCAAGCAGTTTTCAAAAGAGATCAGCGGTTTCAGCTAAGCGGTTTCCGGTTCAATTCTGTTTGGGGTCACCAAGTGGTTTGAATAAGCACGGGTGGAGAGGAAATTCGCGATGACCAGAACGACAGATCCGACCACTGTCACAATGTCCAACTCGGGGTGGGGTCCCAACTCGCAATCTCCCTCTAATGTCTCCCCTTTAAATGAGAGAGTCAATTGAGCTGAAATTGAACAAAAATACCGTACAGAACTATGCAATAAAACGAAAATGGTTTCCTTCGTAAGAAGAAAAAATCATGACCGACTAGCGTCGAGCGAATTGCTCTCAAACGACCGGCAGAGGTTAGCTGAGGTAGTAGCCTGAGAGATGCTAGCATTAGGGGGCGTGAGTGGAGGGGGGTCAAGTGTTGAAGTGATAAACGGGGGTGGTGGGGTCAAGCGGGCGGGTGCACGGCGGGCGACTGAAGAAATTACCTGAACAGTTCAGGTATTTTTTTTCAGGTAAATTTGCCAGAACTTTTTTTATGTGTACTCAGATTATCAAAACATCTTACACTATTCCATTTCGATTCTATGCATAAAGAAGAAGCTAGAGATAATTGCAAATAAGGACACAATGAAGTTAAAGATTGATTGCGTGTATTTGGGTTTAAATAATACTACACCTTCAACATTCATCATAATAATATCAACAAGAAAGTAATGGTTAATGGTGAAAACATTTAACCTTCGTATACCTTATTTCATTGTCAAAAGTGAATAATTGAGTGATATGCGCAGTAACCAAGGAGACATTATATTATGATTAAATTTAAATCAAATATAAAAATTTCATCGTAAAATTTTAGTGTCATTTCAATATCGTTCTAGTTCTTTGTAAATTTAAGTTGACTGACTCTTGTTATTTATACGTTTGTCTTCAGGATAAGTTTATTCCATGAAAAGTCATTTATGAACAGTGTTTGAAACATCAACCAAATCTGAAAAAATAGGTTGTGGTAAACAAAAAAACTTAGCACGACAATTACTGAATTACAATCCAAAGAATTGAATGGAAACCGTGCCAACGCCTCAATTGACTAACAGAAGAATTGGACAGCACCAGCCAAATAAAAAATTATACACAAAAATTATAATTAAAACAGAATTTAAATGGTACATAATTTGATAGTTAAGATAACGAGAACCAAAAAAAGTTATACATTATACATAAAAAATTAGAATTGGCGTTCCGCGAACATCTTTCTGGACGCACAAACGACAAGCAGAAGCAAAAACCACAGGAAGTTTTTTTTTGTAAAATCAAATTTTTACTATAATCTGCTAATATTATTGTGTTATTCACTTCTTAAATTTTTGATTCTTAAAATTGATTCAAGAACACAGCAGCAAGGTAGGCTAATAACTGGCAGCTTTCACAAAAACGACGGACGTTTAAAACTTTTAGTTAAAGAACTAAAATAAAACATAAAATTTTACATTAAAATTTATAATTAATACTACTTTAGTTACATTCAAAGACACTAATTTCATCAAAATCCCTTTTTTTCTTACCAACAACTACAAAATGGCACATCTGAGGGCTGCAATCAGATTTCGGGTTATATACAAGCCAACGAGAGGATAGAAACCCATCAGAACACCGAAAAATATTACATAATTAAAGAAGTGCTAAAAAAACATTCAAAAATCTACTGCAATGCTGATATCTATTCTTTGTCAAAGTTTGAAGCTTTGACAAAATTCGTTGAGCCTTACGCTAAAAGAAAGTGTAAATGAACAAAAAAACTTCGAAAATAAAAAACTTGAAAAATAGCGCAATACAGTCAAAAGTTGCTGAAAATTGTGATGCTCAAAAACGTATCTGGGTCACTCAACAAACCCAAATATGAGCCTCAAAACCTTTCAAATAGTCAGTATTAGTAAATAAAATTAAAAAATTAAAATCGCAAAAAACGAGGTCAAAAAAATTTAAAATAATTAAAAATTAGTAATATTAGCAAAGATTAACTAAAAGTTAAGATTAATAATATCCAAATTGTCAATTTCAATTTTATTTTGTTAAAAAGTTATCAATAAATCCATTTTTACGCCTCAAGAAGCTTCTTTGCTCTATAAAATTGAAAACAACTGATAAACAAAGAAAGCAGATTAGCGAAAAAGCTTAGACTCTGGTGCTAATTTTGGCGTAAACAACAACAAAACCAGAACATTAGAATACAACGAAAATTTAAATATCAGTATAGGTATTCCAACATTGACCCACCTTGAAGAAACACAAACTCCAAAAATCAACTAACAAGTTAGAGAAAATTGCGACCAGTAAAGAAAAGTTGCTGCATTCAGTGCTCAAAAACAGCAAAAACTGACCTTTTCACCTTGAATTAACGCTTTACATCAGATTCAGTACTTTAAACACCCCAGAAAATAGTAAAACCAGCTGAGATTCTCTATGGCCCGCCGAGTTTTACCTGTTCATCCCGTTTCAAAAGCTCAAAGTCATGGAAAGTATCTTAAAAAAACATAGTAGGACATGTTCTGAATTACAAGCCAGAGAATTGAATCACCCCTTGACCTCACAATTAGAAAGTTTTCACATCAACATTACACTTAGACAGTCAACATACACTTCAAGAAAGTATTGACTCTAAGCATCCTTAGAATGAGTACATCATAAGACGACCTTATGGGTATCAAATACAGACAAAGCAAAAATGAGGCGCAACGAAAGAAAATTGCGACAATCAGAATATTTTTGAAAACCAATACTATCAAAGTATGACAACCACATAGGTTCAAATCAGAATCCTGAGCAAAGCGAACAATAAAACGTTTATAGTCATAAAAATCATTCAGCAAATCTTGGAACCAATAAAATCAAAATTCACAAATTCACTTAAAATGTCCTAAATCTAACGGCATCTCATTAAACAAAGTGAGTTTTAAAAAATCTACCGCCAAAAATTAATAGAAGGGCAACCAGAAATGTTTTTTTGCGACTAAGCGATAAGACCACAAAAATATCTTTTTTTTCAACACTTCAAAAATCTTTTGAAGTGTTGAAAAAAGCAGCTATGAAGTGGAGAAACAACTAAGGATAACCTATGCCTCATATGCAAGCAAAATTTTCAAGAATGAAACTAGGCTAAATGATGAGACCACAAAATTGCAGTTAAAAACCAGTTACGTTGAAAGACACTAATTTCAAAACCGGCAATTTCATGCCAAGAGCTGCATGGCAGAACTGCAGACTGCAATAAAAATTTGGGTTATATGCGATTCAAACGGAGGGCAAAAACTGATCCAATCCCAAAATATTAAAAAAAACAAATTTCTAAAAATTGTTTCAAAAAATTTCAAAATATCTTTCTTAAGGCTCACATCGATCCATTGCCATGTTTTTAAGCTTTGGAAAATTTTCGTTGACCACTTAAAGTAAAACAGCCTGAAAATGATAAAAATTTTCGAAAAATTGAAAAATTTGCTAAATTTGTGATGTTAACATCCTCAAAATTATTTCTGGGTCAACAAAGTTGCATCATCCATTATTGTAAAGTTAGGCCTGAAAATGGTTTCATTGGTCCTTAAAAGTAGATAAATCCTTCAAAGATGATTAAAAATCTCAAAAATTGAAAAAAAAAATTAGCAGTAATTAATTGAATGTTATGATATCCATATCATGAAAATTAATCCTGTAATGTTAAATTAAACCTCTTAACCCATTTTCAGAAATTAAAAACGTTGTTTAGGCCTATAAAGGTAAAAACGGCCGGAAAATGACAGAAATGGCCAAAAATTTGAATAAAATAGCAAAAAAGGCTTTGACTATAGTGTTAAAGTTGGCATAAACAACAAAAAGAAACCAACTATAGTACCATAAAGGACTATATCGTATATCATAATAGCCATATAAACTATGAACGACCTTGAAAAGCCAGTTTAGAAAACTACTCTTCCGTTGCAACTAAAAGTCTTCTATTGCAACTTAATGCCTGCCGAGCTCCACCTGTTTATCCCGTTTCAAAAGCTCAAAATAATTGAAAAAGATTTTAAAAAAATTTAACAGAGCTTAGCACGAAGATTCCAAAACCTACTCAATGCACATATTCGCTCATATCATAGTCAATTACTGATCAACCAAAACGTGCCTCTACTCATTTGTGGTATTTATAAAACAGAAATAAAATAAAAAACAGTGAGGGAAACATGAGAAAAACAAAATATGTATAAACATGATACAAAATCTGATTCGTCACAAGTTGCGACCCTAAAAAATATTGGCAAAAATTTTAACTAGCAAAGATAAAAAATCAAAGATTAGAAATCAAAAAATCGCAGAATACTTTCACGCTCACTTTATTCGCTCTCTTAGAAAATTGCACTAACAAAAAGCACTCTCTCTCCATTGCTCTGCTCTTCATTTTTGTTCAGCAGTTTGACCTAAGCAATTGTTTTTACGTGCGCTATTTGACTTTTCATCCTATGAAAAGAGAAGTCACCGATTAAAAATATAGATCACCTTAACTCCTCTTCGAGTAATAAAAAAAGACAGAGCACCAATACAATCGAAATTATTTCGAGTGTAAAAGCATTGGTAAGCGTTGAGTAGCAAGGAAAAAAGTTCTAATTTGACACGAAAAACTCATTGATTCTCATTGATGATTAACACAATGGGTTTGACATTATCTTCAGAATTATCTTGTGAGCACGGAATTATCTTGTGAGCACGGAGTCACAAATACATCAAGCAGGTCGCATTACGATAAAAAACTCATAACAAGCAATCCGAATCTTAAAATTATGTTGTTATTTTGTTTCTGTTTTCTTACCAATTTAGAATATATACCCTCAAGAAATCAGAACATTCTAAGTTAAACATGTTAAAATTGTTATAATATTTTCTATGACTAGCAGCTCATTATGAGTATTTTACCTTTTCAGCTAAGATAAAATTAGTCAGGTTTGTCTAATAAAAAATTAATTCAAAACGGAAAATCGTCGTCACAGCTTTCTAGAGATATTATTCACATTGCTATCCAAAAACTTTACCAAAGATTGAAAAATAGGGAAGCAAAGGGTCATGCACTTTTAGGTTTAAAATCTAAGTCAAGTATTTCGGAACAAAAATTGTGTTTATCAGTTGAGAAATTGTGAATACTCGATTATGCTTATTATCGTTAAACGAAGTATCTGTTATACTGAAATCTAAGCCGGGAGAATTGAATGTGCTCAGTGGCCGGAAATTGTAATTACTCGAGATTCACATACCATTCTCATTTGAAGATCAGGTCTGCATTATATCTCTAAACTCAGTAAATTACAAAAATTTTATAGACGTTAAAGTTAAACCAATTATTGGTCTAAAAATTGTACGATTTAAATTTAGTTAGAATGCTTCAAGTCACCGATTTAAACTATTCGCTCAGAACTTAAGTGTTGAATAATTACTTTCGTTACTCTTCTGGATAAATTCGCTTTTCAAAGTCACACATTACATTAAAAATTTTTGCAGCTTATATTTTAAATTCAATTACACCAAACTGAAAAGAGAACAAGATTTGAATAAGTATCAATTCTTAATTTGAAGTAGAGCTCAAAAAATGTTCAAGTAGATATTTTTCAACGTTTCAATACCGTTTGTATGTAATATATCTTTACACAAGCTGAATTGTAACTTTGATTAAAATCTACTTCAATACTATAGGCAAGAATAATTTGATGAAAATAACTTGGACTGCGAACAAAAGTTCATAAAAAGATTGTTAGACTTTCTGCTGCTAGATTTTCATATCAGGAATTAGTATTCGAACTTACTAAAAATCAACCAATATTATTCACATTATATTATATTATTCGATTAAATATTAATACTTAATAATGTTTAATTATTTCAATTAAATGTAAAAACATACCCGGCATATTGCCGGAAAAAAAGCCGACGTTGATTCCCATAACTCTATTGGGATTGAAAGAAAAGAAAATATCAACAAAAATTGATTTTTGTATAAAAAAACACTTTTAAGTGCGATTTATTTTGATGTCATTTCGTAATTGAAAATACTCCTGTCTTTCAGTGAGAGGCTACAGGGTCTAGTAAAAATACCAATGAGCATTATAGATAGTAACTAAAATTTATGAGAACAAAGTTCAAGTACCGGGCCTCTAAAAATGGGCTTCATGGGTTTATCCCGTTTCTATTTCTGAATTTGAGTTTTTTATACTAGCTCTCTTCATTTTGAATTGCTTTGCTGATCAGCTGCTGTTTAAAAGAACTTTGAGCAGAATGACAGAAGAGTGAAACTAGCCTAGAGAAGTCAAAAAGATTTCACGCAAATGTCGAAAAAGCGGCAAAATGGGTAAAGCGAAAAAAGTTCGACGAAGTAAAAAAACATAGCAGGACAAGTCCTGACGTACAATTCAAAGAATTTTCATTGACTTAACAAACAACTAGACCTAGAACGGACAATGGGTGAATTGGGAAAACCATTTCTAGAAAAATCAGATGAAAAAAACAAAAAAAAGAAATCAATGTCAAAATGCTGCTAGGGAGAACAAAAAACCACTAGTGAGATATGTAATTTTGATTCTAACAAAAAACTAGGTCCAGAATGAGCTGTGAATGGATTGGGAAAACCATTCAGAAAAAAAAACCGATCCAAAAAATCGAAAAAAACAGTAAAAATCAGAGTGAAATTGCCGCATGTGAACAAAAAACCACTACCGAGAAACCGAACTTTTGTTCAAACACTGTTTTCTCACTTTACTTTAAAATTAGATCAAAAAAAATTCACGCCGCAAAACCACTCGCCTTTTCGCTTCATTTCCTGTTTTGGCGTGACCAAAATCAACACTCCAATTTGACTTCAAAAATCATGAAAATGTGTGAACAGATCTTAAAAAAAAAAAAAAGACAGCGCCCCAATACAATTCAAATTCTTTGAATTGTAAAAATAGGAGCGCTATAATAGCCGGCTGAGAAGATGAAGGCGGCTAATAACTAGACCAAGAACAGACTATGAGTGAATTGGGAAAACCATTTCTAAAAAAGATTAGATGAAAAAAAAAACAAAAAAAAAACAGAAAATCGAGAAATTCGATGTCAAAATGCCGCATGTGAACAAAAAAAACCCACTGACGAGAAATGGAAATTTGGTTCAAACTAAAAACTAGGCAGAGAATGAACTATGAATGGATTGGGAAAACCACTTAGAAAAAATCCGATCCAAAAAATGGAAAAAAAACAGTAAAAATCAAAGTGAAATTGCCGCATGTGAACAAAAAACCACTAACCAGAAAGCGTATTTTTGTTCAAACACGGTTTTCTCACCCTACTTTTAACTTCACGCCACAAAACTACTCACTTTTTTGCTTCAATTCCTGTTTCGGTGTGACCAAAATCACTATTCCGATTGACTTCAGAAATCATGAAAATGCGAGAACAGATCTTTAAAAAAAGACAACGCCCCAATACAATTCAACTTCTTTGAATTGTAAAAAAATAGGAGCACTATAGTAGCCGGCTGAGAAGCTGAGGCGGTTATTAATAACAAAAAAGTATTATTACTATCAAATATTTTGATAATTATTGTTTAATTAGAATTAGTAATAATTATTAAAATTATTCAATTATTACTAAACATATAAAAAAAAGAAATCAAATTTCGTATTGATTGCGAAGAACTTTCTTTTGACTGATTTGTAATTTAAAGCGGAGGAGGGGTATCAGTATTGTGGGTTTTGTACAAAATTTTCAGGCCGTTAAAAGCAAGAATTCAGATATGATGGATTTAAAACTTAAGTTTTGAATTTCCTATATGAGCATCTCAAATACAGAATTCAGCCAAACCATCGTGTTTTTATTGCTCAACAAAGTTTTTCACGAAAACGAAAAGAGCAGTGAACCATTGTTAAATTTAAAAAGTTTCTTATCGTTAACAAACACCTGCTTTTCCAGGCTCTGAAGACTAGTAAAAAAGCATTACCAATAGATTGAAAGTATAATGCAGATTTAGTTTATAATCGTTTTTCAATAGTTTGTCCTCTGCTACTTTGAACATGTGAATTTCAGATGCGAATATATTTACATTGGCAGATTTGAAGCGATTGTGACGTCATATGGTCGTAACAAAAATCGCGACGACGAAATAAAAAATACCAAGAGAAGGCCAATAATAGCCCCAGCTATTGCTGTGCAGCTATTAAAAATATTATGTACAAAGTTTTCTTAAAATTTGAGAATGAATAAAGGAACATTGGTTTTTCTAAATGAAAGTACAATGAATCTTAATTTTACAGATTATTTTACGACCAAAAAAGCAACTGTCGATAAGCCCCATTACAATTGGCATTTTAAGAACAAATCAAACATTATCATAGAAAAAAATAATCAAAATTTAGATAAAGGAAGTTCAATAAACGATCATTTCTTAAAATAAATGTCAAAGAGATGTCTCGACTAAAGTGTTTTTTTTTTTCAAACTATTTTTCACACTGATAAAACTTTTTTCCAACAATGTTAGGATAAAAAATTACGCTTTTTTGCTTCATTAACTTAACAATAGTTTTTCTTTAGTCTTCTGGATTCATAGTTTCTGAATTCAATTTTGAAGTCACACATTTAAATATTATGATGTTGGCATTGTAAGTTCTGTCACATGAAGCGGGGAAAAACGTGAAAAAAACAATTGCTCCTTATTGTGACGCAGAGCTTGAAATTCGATTATGAAAGATTTTTGTCGATGACTTTATCTAAATTGAAGTAATTATTTTGTACACCAGAGTGGAAAACAGAAGTTAATCTTGTAAGATCTTGTAAGATTCTTGTATGATTCTTACAAGACGTTGTTAAATCTTACAAGATTCTTACCAGGTTCTTAAAAGACCTTACAAGATTAATTTTTTCTTACAAGATTCCTACAAGATTCTTACAAGATTAACTTTTTCTTACAAGATTAATTTTTTGCGAGATTTCAAATAGTAGACGCAAGTTTACAGTGAATACATTAAGTATAGTGACTAAAAACAATAATGTTAACTGCTAGATTTTTCATAAAAGGGGTATTAGTATTCTCACCTCACAGTTATTGTAGAGAGCACCGTGTTGACTGATTTAATTAACGTGGACGCAGAGCAGGTTCAGGAAAATACTTTTACAAATAATGCGCAATCTGTTCAATGCCAAAGATTTTTTATGTTTTAATGAATAAAATTTTTTTAATTTATAAGACTCAAGTTATAATGTTGAATACGGTCATTATTGCGTCTAAGGAGGAATTAACCACTAGCAAGATTCAATTTAATTGTCAAAAAAATGAATACTCTGAAACTTTTGAAAATTGTTTCAATTCAATTCAGCAGCTCATCATTTTTTGCTCTTCAACATAGATAAAATATATTATAAATAGATTTATTTTGGATCAAACATCTTGCATGATTCGTATCCTCCTCTGTAGGTAAATTTGATTGTTATCTAGAGATTCAAGCAAGACCGAATGTGTGAAATTGTGATTTTGTTCTTCGCATTAACTTCTAGTAACAGTGGTTTTTAGTTTAGTGTCCGAAAACACATAATATCAGTAGAGAAGTTAATGTAGAAATGTAGATCGCAGATTGCTAGAAAACATCTGAGAACATAGACATGAAGTCTCAAAATAATGATAGAATAAGAAGAACTTCGGCTTATTCAAAATATGTAAAATTTTGATTTTGAAGAATTTAGTATTTACTTAAGCCTTTTTAATTTTAGCTTCCCTCAAATCAGCTTGAATTAGACTGAGACATTTTCCGTTCACGTTTTTTCATTAATTTAAAAATAGCAAAAATGCGTGAATGAATGAACGAAAAATAGATTTGATGTGAGCGTGACGTCAAATGAGCGCAACAAAAACTTGACGACGATTTAAAAAACATAGTAGGAAAAGCCTGGAGCCGACTCCACGTAAAACTTGACTGAGGCAAAAACTTGGCAGCTTAAATTTTTGAGTTAAGTTCCAAAAGTTGTTTTTCAAGGCTCATTTAATATAAATTCAGATTGTTCAGTGTTTATCAACACAACAACAACTCTATAACAATAAAAAAATACCACAACAAAATAAACAAATATTTCAAAAAACAAGAACTTTTTTTTCATTAATTCGAGAGTCATAAGGCCAATCAAAGATCTAATAACCACACCACAGACCATTTAAAACATAGCAATTAAATAGGAAAAAAACATCCAAAATAAACGAAAATCAGGACGAATAGTCAGAAATAATTATAAATGGACAAAAACAGATTTGACTTGATTAAAAAAAACTTTTCTAATACATACACAATTTACTACTGTTACCAATCAATCGAAAGATAATTTTGGCGGGCGTTAAAACTAATTATATTTAATTAGTCCCCCTAGCGTGTGAAATCTTTAACCGTAACGTATACACCTCCTCCCAAACGTACAAATATTTCTCCCAAATGTATGAACATTTTTTAACATAAGAGCAAATAATTGGTTGGAATGTCAAAATTTATGTCAAAACTAAAAAATGCTTTAAAAGTCTTACGTGAAAAAAATTTTGGTCTGAGCAGCGTCCTAGAGAAAAAATGAAAAAAAAGATGTGAAAAAAAAGAGAAAAAAAGAGTAATTAAGAAGAATACAGAATTTGTGATTTTGTTTTGAAAAGATAAAATGCCTATAGCATGCTGCTAAGTAATTCATCTGAATTTCAACTGTAAGTTTTGAACTAACTGACATTAATTGCTTTTATTCTGTTTGTGGTTCTGTTTCCCAGGATTCTAGGATTTCTGTTTAAAGCAATTAAAATTTATTTTTTGGGGGCAGTCAAGTTTATGATCGATCTGACTGCAATAAGTAGTTATTACAACAAGAGCAGTAGCCTATTTCGAGACCAAATGTTTATCTTTCAAGATATTACAGGATTCTCGCAACAAAATGGTTATAATGGTTATCTTGCAAAACTATGGTTATCACGCAAGATCTTGCAAGACGATGACTATCTAACAAGATCTTACAAGATTAATGATTATCTTGCACGATTCTTACAAGCTCGTTTCGGTGAGGCCCTGACTCTCATTGGTTGTTTTAGTCGCATTATATTTCGTTTTAAGCGCACGATATAGATTAGGCGCCTGATATAGTTTCGTGTTTTACAAGATGTAATATGCAGTAAAATTACTTTAGATATACGTGTTCTATTAATGAACAACCTAAGTTCAGCCAGCTGAGCAAAAAATTAATAACTGTTTCGTTGAGCACTGCAAACACAAATTCAAAACTTGCCAAAAATTTGAACTATTCCTTTAACTTTCTGGGACCCCAGATTTTACATTTCTCAAAATAAAGTTTTGAAGTTTTACCGATATATTTCTTTCAAAACGCTTTTCTGCTTAAAATTATTATTTGTTGCTATAAATTGCTAACAAGTTTTCTAATTTCATTATTTATTTCAACATTTTCAACTCTCTATTGTAACATTTTTTTTCTCAGTTTTTTAAATTTTACTCTGAATTTGAAACTGATTCTGCATTGAAATACAACTTACGTTCTTCTAAATTACCGTCCCTGCAAACGTACTTAAACTTCTTTACGAAATCACTTTATCTTTACACCCTAATCTATATGCATTTAAAACAATAGATTGTCTTTGAGTATAGTTAAGAAATATAATGAATTGTTTGGTATAATTAAAAGTTATCCCCATAACAGTTCTTAACCAGAACATTGTAAGGTAAATAACTCTATAACTACTTTTTTGGATAATTTCTCTAGCGAAGATACACTGTTTCCCAAAGGCAGCACCCGACTAGGCTCAAAAAGGCTTCTTGGTGTCCTTTGAAGTGTGTATGTAAATTAGTTCTATCAAATAATTGTTTTATATACATACTTGAGAACAATATATTTTTTATTATTGATTTGTTTCGCAATTGTCTGACATGAGCTGAACAAAAAGGAGTTGTTTCGTAACTTTATTCTGTGCATGTTTGCATAATTTATTACTATATACGAATTTTGGGCTGTTAGTTTTACCAGCTGATCTTGGTAATATTTTAAATGCGTTTTTAATTCGACTATTACTAAAAAAACAACGAAAAAAGCAATTAGTTCAGCTTAATGAGCTCACGAAAGCACAAAGCTACAATGCAATTGTTCAAACATGATCTCATGCAAAGAATCAAAAATAAATTCAATTGTTTCTACGAGTTAGAAGAGTTCAAAATGAACAATTTCTATGCTTGCTATATGAAAACTCTACTCAGATAATCTACTTTGAGTATTTGCAACCATATTATTCAAAAGTATTACTAAAATTATTTATTATTATTATATTGATGAATTTTTAGCCAAAATTCACACAAGCAATGAATGGTCACAGATATATACATATTTGCAACGGTGAAATAATCGCGAAAATCGAGTTGCTGCGAAGACTTTCATAGTCCCCCCCAATAGCCGATCAACAGATCATTTTTTCTTTTTCTTGGGCAAAATTTCATCCATTGATCAACAATAATGGATCATACGGGCATTTCAAACTCTAAAGCATGTTTAAAGCATTATTCTAAAACTATTTTTCTGTGTGTCAAGATTTATCAAGATCTTAGCAAGTTTTGCCGAGAAAATTTCTTGCCATGTCTTGATAAGATCTTGTCAAGATCTTACCAAGATGATGCCAGAAATTTTTGCCTATCAAGATCTTGGCAAGATGTTTCAAGTTTTGCAAGAATTATCAAGATCTTGCATGACATGGCAAGGTGTATCAAGCTTCGTTTCACTGGGCGTTTTGTCTTTGATTAGCTTCAGACATATATTGCTAATTGAATAAGAGCTTACCAGCAGCGAAGCAGAGTTGTACGAATGAAATGAGGGTTGCGAATGAGGACATGACCATAGAGGTAGTCACTCGACACCAAGTTGGGTTAAACAGAGAGTGTTGCATGTGGAAGAGGGAGAAGCTGGCCTCAACCAGTGGGCACCAGATGATCAACCCTGTCGATCGGAATGCGTGGCAATACTGAAGTAATGGGAACAACAGTAATCAGAAATATTTATGAACTAATTATACTTTTCCATCGGGTCATCAGAGGATCCCGGGATCACATATAATTAACTTTTTACACACATTACGAGCCAGCGTCTCTATCTTAAGATTTTAATTCACACTTCCTCCACGCTATTTTTTGGAAATTTGAGACAAAGGTATTGTAAATTATAATACCGAAGAATAATAATAAGATTGTAATGTTTTATAGAATAATTTACTATAATATATGGATTAACAGTACAAACCAATAATCGTTCCTTCTGTTGCCATATCCCAAAAAGGTATGCACTTTTTCAAAATGTAATAGGATACGTTAATAAAACTGAAGAGAAAAAATGGACCAAATGGTCAACTTTATTTGGATGGCGACGCCGGCTCATAATGCACTTATGAAAATCGTTCTTAGTAATGGCTAGTCCAACCTCTGCCATAAGGACGTGTTGAAATACCCTCAACATTTCCCAACAAGTATTTAATATAACCGACTAACGTCGGCGAATTGCTCTCAAACAACTGGCGAGCAGTTGGCTCCGTCAGTTTTTAGTTGCGAGGGGAGGCTAGCTTTAGCTGAATTAAGGGGGAGGGGTTGGAAGTGGAGTGAGCAAGAGTGGGGAGGCAGGACGAGTGTTCGGGGTTGCGGATTGAATGAGATGGAGTGAAGAGTGGTGGAGAGAGGAGGGAGTGTGAGAGGAAGGTAAGTGTGTGTAGGTGTGTCTGTGTGAGTGGTTGTGGTGGGGGTTAAAGGGGGAGGGGTCAAGCGCTGAGAACCTATCATGAATTTATGTCGTGCAAACTGCTTCGTTTAATCGCATCGTTAGAGACTAGTGCGCCCTAAGGCTCCGAGAGAACTTAATGTCATCCGGGCTTTACCTGTTTATACCGATCTTGAGGATGACAAGTGAAAATGGTTAGAAGAAAAATCGGTCGAGCGAAAAATGGGATAAAAAACATAGCCGGTACTGTAACACATTCGAAGAGTCTAGAAATATCTTTAAAGTAACCCTACTCAAATCAGAAAACTCAAAGAAAGAAAGTAAACAAAAGTGACTAATAAAACTATACAAAACTGTTATTAGAAAATGTTGATAAAATTTTTAGATTAGAGGCGCGGGTGGAGGGGGGAGTAAGTAGATTGGGTCCAATTTCCGAAAACAAAAGTCAAAGTTCAGGTCATGAACAAACTTGCTTCAGCTAACTTGCTAAACCTGTAGAATACGGATAGATGCATGTCTTCTCGTCGTAAATAGACCACAATACGAATATATTTGGTATCAAGTTCGTTTGAGAGCAATTATTAAGAGTAGGGAGAAATCTGGTCAAAGGGAACTTCATCATGGCTGTCTCTAAAATTACCCAAGAGATACTAGAATTAAAAAGTCATCTGGATCGGAAATTAAATAATTGGGACCAGAAACGACTCTCAAAGGAAATAAATTAGTCTGTCCACATAGGTATGTGAAAGCAAAATTTTTGCCGCGTGACAGAAGAAACTTTCAATCAGATTATACAGTTATCTCATACGAAGAAGTTTTTTCTGGCATCGTCATTTTGGATTTGTTTTAGAACAGAATCGTAGTTTTCTTTAGCGGAATTGCCTTTTAAGCGAATCAATTAATCCGTAGTATATCCGGTAGTAAATAGAAAACTTTCATAACTTTTTTATATGCACGAATAAAGATTCTCGTTGCGCAAGCAAATTGGTTTTACGATCCCAAGACTGCAATTCCAAGTAAATCTGGATTACCCATTTTGCAATGCCAGAGAGGTGAGTTGATGGATTGCAGTAATGTCATGGAAATCACGGATGAATTAAAATATGTTCTTTTTCATCTAATGTTTATCATAGAAATTGGAGTTGTTTTCTATGAAATTGCGTCAAAAAGTTTGATGCATAAGCTATTTTTACGGTATCTGAAACGCGAATTAGAATGGATCCGAGAAATCATTTGACAAGTTTTGCATTTTGCAAGTGCCCCCTCATTAATTTTGCAACCTTTTAAGATCCAAACATCGTACTACTGGGGTAATTGAACAAAATGCTGAGATTTCATTAAACAGCTGCTCAATTTCCAAATTTATCTCAAATCAATTAAGTTTTCAGGCAACAGGAATCATTTGATTTTCTTGCAACAGGCAAAAGATTTTCTTGATTTGATCAGGCAACATGGATCATTTGATTTTCTTGTATAGTCGATAGAATTCTTTTTATACAACTTTCCTTTTAAAGCGAATTTATCATCAGCTATGGACCACAAACATTCGGAGCATTTTTACATTACTGACGAAGCTACACGTACAACTCTACCCTTATACACGATTCATAGCAACAATTCACGTTCAAAACTACTCTTTTTCTGCAGTTACATATTAAAACACTCACGTGCACATTTTGAAATGCCGAAAATCGGCAGTGCCAGAAGTTAAATTGACAGAAGTTCCTACTTAGCTAGGAGTTGAATTCCATTGATTTTCGTCATTTTAAAATGTGCGCGTTTCGTGTCCTAAGCATAGTTACGTTACTCTGTAGAAGTCACCTCGAAGGTCTGATTTAATATCTGGATCCGCTTCGTGGATCTCGATAAACGCCAGAAGTTCTCAGTGACTTCAAGAAGCGAAGTGTTACGTAATCATTACTTCTTCCTGACAGATTTCAATCTGAACTAGTTTTATAACCATTCTAGACGGCCTATCAGTAAAACCAGATTACTTTGTTTATTTTTTTCTCAATTTTGTTTAATTAAGGTTCTGATAAGGTCGAAAGAAGGTTCTGACAATAAAAAGAGACAATTCCTGGAATTAACTTTTTTCTCTTGCTAAATTGAATGTAAGAATTCCAATCATAACGTACAAGTTTAATTTGTAAATCGGCTATTTATAATAAAAATCCAATTAACTTCTAAATAATGGAGAAAAACAGATACTATTGATTTTGATCTATTCAGATTTTTTGCTGTTTGCATAATTTTCTCGCATTACTTACAAAATTTGTCTATTTATCCATAGCACTTATTTTAACCCCTGAAAATAGTTTTTATTGCTTATATAACATTACTAAAAACTTCATACATTCAGAAACGCGATCTCGAATTAATACTGCTTCCGCTTTAACTCTGAATCTCTGAGGTCTTTCAACTTCTTGTAGCTTTGAAAGGTTCTCAGCGCAATTTTTGTTTTACATTTCTTGACTTTAATTACAATCTTGTCAACAAATTTGGTTTTGCAGTTTTTGAATTTATTTAATAGCTTTCCAGTGAAGTTTTTTTGCATTTGTTGACTTTCTTTACTAGGTCGTACCTTGAAAGCGACGACAGCCACAGCCAGCAGAATGACACTGATATTGAACACAATCACATTCAGCATCTTCTCGCATGTCGTGATGGACGTGAAGTGTCCCTCGTGTGGGAAAAAACTGCCCGGTCTGAAGTGCAGGAAAGCGTGAGGAGTCGAGTCTGAGTTGGGTATAAATATTCGTTTGAAACAGCAAACACCTACAACATAAACTACAGAAATCTACAGATATATTTATGACTTTGAAAAGGATTCACAGAAGTCAGTTTAAATTACAGGATTCAATTTTTTTTTTGATTTTTTCGAAAGACCGCTGGAACATTGCTTAATCCGAAATATAAGTCGTTAATTTCTTTTTCATCCCATCAGCTATTAACAAAATAAAACATACCCGGCAGATTGCCGGAAAATAGCCGCCGTTGATTCCAATAAGCATGATTGGGATTGAACGAATAGAATATATTGAAAAAAAAAGATTTTTTCGAAAACATTTTTTAAGTCCGATTTATTCTGATGCCATTTCGTAGTTGAACATACTTCTGTTTCTTAGAGAGAGGCTACTACCAATACCAATGAGCATTAGAGGTGGTAACTAAGACTTATAGGAACGGGCATCTAAAATAGGGCTTTATGGGTTTATCCCGTTTCTATTTCTGACTTCAATTTTTTATACCGACTCTGTTCATTTTGAATTGCTTTGCTTAGCAACTGATGTTCAAATTCACTTTTAGCAGAATGAGAGAAGAGAGAAACTAGCCTAGAGAAGTCAAAAAGATTTCACGCAAAATGTCGAAAAAGCGGCAAAATGGTAAAGCGAAAAAAAGTTTGACGAAGTAAAAAAAAACATAGCCGGAAGAATTCCGGAAACGACTCGAAGGAGAAAATTGCCCATACTTATGACTAAACAACTAGAACAACTATTGTGAACCCTGAACATCCACAAACGCCATAAAAAACTTGAGGAAGAATAGAAAGGTCATTCAAAAACATTGAACAAAAAAAAACTAGAAAAACTTAATGAGTTTTTTTAATAGTACAAGGAAGCATAAAACCGAGTAAAGTTCCTTTGCACTTAGAGCAATGAAAAGTTCGCAAAACAATGGGCAAGTCATAATAGGCTAGGAAACTTCTCAGATTTAAAAAAAGAGAAACTCCAGAAAATAAGAAGAATTGTTTAAAATTTCTCAATTTTCCTACAAAATTTCCCAAAAAAAAATTGATACCAAGAGAAGTTTAGTCACTTGGTAACCGAAAATATCTAGTAACAAGCTTCTATTCGATTCCCACTTAAAGCATTAAAACAAAAAAACAGGCAAAAAAAAACAATTAAATTTTGTCTAAAAATCAGCAAAACTGATCAAAATCCTCCAAATCAGCAGTAAACTCAAATTAACTACTTGAACACTTCAATTCCTATCAAAACAAGCTTAAAACTAATACAATATCATAAACAAACTTCATAACCATCAAAAGTAGGAAAAAACTGCATTCAAAAGCCGCACGAATCAGAAGATTTCAAAAAATAAAAAAAAAATCACAAAAATTCGCGGATATCTTCATAAAAATTACTCAATTATCTTTAATAAAATGACTCAAAACTGAAATCAAAATCGTCAACACGCAACAAAAACAACTCAATTAGACAATAGGCATCCCCAAATGCTATAAAAACTTGAAGAACACAAAGAGCATATAAAAACAACTTGAAAGAAATCTTAAAAAAAAATAAGCTTTTTGATTTCACAAAAGCACATAGAGCCAAAAAACGTTATATGGAGCAAAATGAAAACTGAAAAACTTCCAAAACCATAGGAAAACCGAATAGGCTCAGAAACTTCTCTAAGTTCCGAATAAAAGCGAAAAACGGCAAAAAAAATAAGAAGAATAATTAAAAATGTTTGTTTATTGTCATTTTTCTTGACAAAAAAATCGTTTAAAACCTAAGAAAATGTAATCACTTGGTATCCAAAGACTCAGTAACTAACATGCGTCTATTAAAAGCCCATACAAAGCAATATAACAGGACAAAACACAAAAAATTGCTAAAATTCGCCTAAAATTCAGCAAAATAGCTGAAAAACCAGCAAAATGGTATAAACTTCATATTAATGACCAAAAACCTACCAACCACTATTAAAGCAACCTTAAAAATCACACAATATCATAATAAGACTTCTAAACCAAAAAAATAACAAAAAAACGGTTTTAAAAAACCGCACGTGAACACAAAATTTCGCTCGCTTACAGAAATTTTTTTCACACCTCAATTTCTCACTCTCTCGAAAACAGCGGAATGAACAAAAAACCACTCTCTTTTCGCTCCCCTGTTCTTTTTTGTTCAGCACCCAAACCACTCTAAAATTTTTCACGCGTTTCATTTCCTGCTTCAAAATTCACTCCAACTAAAGTGATTAAAAAAAAAAGGACTTCTCCAATACTCCTCTTCGAGTCGTAATACGAGCGCAATAATAGCCGGCTGAGAAGATGAGGGCGGCTATTAAAAATAACCAAATTAAGCAATGCTAAACTAAGAAAAGAATAACATAGTATTTCGAAAAAATTGAAAATCTCTAAAAAGTTATATGGATGAAAAAAACTCATGGAGAAAAGGATTACCGAAAATGAAAGAAATGCTTATTCCAAAAACAGTGATACAAAAACATGAAGAAGAAATTATATGAATTCTGCAACAGTTTATTCCACTACAGTAAATAAGAGTATCAAAACGTGTCTGTAAACCAAATATCTGCCATAAAAACAAAAGAGGACAACAAAAACCAGCAGAAACTCTTTGCTGGATATGCTATTCCTGGTTTTTATTTTTACAGCACTGAAATTAGCCCATTGCATTCAGCGCTAAAATCCACAGTTCCTATAAGATTTCGCAACAATTCTTACCTTTTTAGCTATTTTTATCGTTGGCAACTTGACTGAAGTGGTAGGATATCGCAGATGAGGTGTCTGCTTTTGATACATCAAAAGCATTCCGAAACCTTTCGCGCCCAAGTTTGAATTGTTATAGCTTTCGATTGATGAGTTAATGTGCTTCACGGAATATTTATTTTTGGAAAAAATGAAGTTAACCAGAGTTGAACATAATTTTTTGATTAACAGACCTGGATTGGCGCCCAGCGTAACCATACTGATAATGATCATGACAATTAGAATGAGATCGGCTAAAACGAAGGCAGTAATCAGCATAGCGTCCACTATCACAATTGGTTCTGGATCTGTTTCTTCACACCTGTCAATTTTCTCATTTTCCAGAGTGAAATGTAGCTGAAACGAGAATGAAAACCACTTGAATCACTTTTGATAAATCGAGATATTTTTTTGAAAAAAAATCCTTGTAATCATTAGAAAATAACGGCAAGAGTACAGCAAATCAATAAAAGTTTTCCTTAAATGTCGATTTTTTCTGAAAGTTATCGGCTCTTAGGTTTACAGTGAAATAGGGAAAAAAATGCGTTGCTCTTTTGACCAACTTCTCATCATGGCCCGTTAGCTTCTCAAGATTTCAGAAGGTCTTTGTAAAATCGTAGAATCTTATTGGTTGATAACCGTGTTTTGCTCGTCATACAACTTTCCAGGTAACCATACTATACAAACGGAACCAAAAAATTTTTATGCATGGTTTTATTTGAACTTCGTGTCGTAATCATTTTGGGATCATACAAAAATTTGAAAGACGTGGAAACTCTTGAATTGCTTAAATATTCCTGAGTAATCTAATCCAGAACTGGAAACTATTATGTTTTCATTACTATATCTGAACAAATATAGGCACATTTTTCCACTGATAATGTTTCCCCAAACTGCTGAATTTGATATATAAAAAATTAATTGTGCTAGTTCAGAACTGAACTACTTATGGTACTGAGGATTATAACTATCTAACTTGGAAGGAGGCGAGGAATATGGACATCGTGTTGAATATGATCCCGAACCCACTGAGCACAATCTGCACAATCACAACTGTGCTCGACTGTTTGCCAAGAGACAGGAACGTTAGACACACCACTATGGCCACGTGAATACCTAAACCCAACAACCACATAAGTTTATAAGCTGTCAAGGACAAGTTGACTTTTGATCGATTTCGAGGAAAAAGCCGGCAAAACAAAAACACAATTATTTTCAAAACTTGACAGGAGTAGTCGGCTTCTCGAAAACCTTTATCACAGCAGCAACAAAACAAGCGAAACAAAAGGAATCAATTTTAATTTTACTTTAATAGTACAGAATCATAATTGTCCTAAGCACATTCCCCATCCCAACATAATTTATTAATATAAGCTTTTTAAAAAAACAATTGCAGAAACGAAGAAAACATTTCCCGGTCGAGTAACCGTCCGAAAATAATTTTAAAATGCATAGAATTGTGATGATATTTTTATCTCATAGTGTACGCATCTTTCACCAGTTAATATGACAATTTATTACAGATAACTGCGGTGAAAACTCCTTTTATGGTTTCTTTAATCAATCGCCACCAAATTTTATTTTGAATTTTAAGGCTTTGACTGGTCTCGCAGGCCAATGCTCCCAAATAATTAGGCATTGATGTGATATTTAATTTTAGAGAAAAATTTGTCATCAAATGTCTGCTGAAATAAAGTTAACTCCTTGTGTAAGAGGAGGGAGCATTCCTTTAAATTACTGTGGTTCAAAAGCTCTCAAAATCAAATTCTATTTCACACTACCCACATAAAAACTTCGTTTTAAACTCATTATAAAAACTCAGCTTTTCATGTTAGTATTAGTTAAAATTTTTTTCGGATAACAAATGTTCAACCAAAACTTTTGTTACAAAATTCAAACCATAGTTTTGACATATTTAAAGGAAACTTGTTTGACCTGTAAAGCTTTAGAAATCCTCAATCAATCGAAATTAACAGAGACCTCAAAAACTGGACAAACATAACCGACTAGCGTCGAGCGAAGTGCTCTCAAACGATTGGCGAGCCCGCTGGGTTACGGGTGCATCGATGTGCAAGGGCCGAGATAGGGGTGAAGTGTGGGGGGGGGGGGGTCAAGCCACCCTTCACATAAGGAATTTATATCTCCCGAAGAGTTTCGGTGAATCGCATTAAGAGCCTACTAAGCCGAAAGTGAGTCTGCTAAGGGAACTTAATTCCTTTACCTGTTTATCTAGTTTTTGCGGCCAAAATGTCAAATTGGTCAGACGAAAAATTGGCATAAAAAGAACACAGGACTAATATAACTACATTAGTCATGTGGTCATTTTCCAGTCACTTACGGATGAATGCAATTTTGCACTATAAATTAAGGGTCCAGCGACTCCTAATGAATTATTACAGACTTCGACTGAGAAAATTAAGATGATGAAAAAGAAAAGGCCTAACACTTTGGAAAAGTTTCCCTATGTGAATAGGATTTCCCAGCTGAACCAATGCACAGTGTCTGAGCGAAAAAAAGATTTTATATACTGTTCCATGACTTCCAGTAAAGATCCCAGTTTAAGAAACCGGCTACTTGAGCAAATTGATAAAATCAACATGAGGTTAACTCTTCCATTATTACATCATCGAGACTACAGGAAACTTTAACCACGATTTCTTTTCATATATTCGACACATTTTTTTCTTAAATAAAATTGACCGATGTCGATTCACTTTGTTTTCATACCCAGATGTGGTCGACACATAGTTTTCCCAAGTTCCCCCCCCCCCCGTTTTCCCCAGTCAACACGGCTGAACCACGATTTTTTCATTGGTTTTTTTTACAGCCAACTAATTGATGCAAGCTTGATAATTATCTGTCAACCACTCATACCCATGTTCTACCCTAATTATCGGCCGTTTCATGGTGGACCCAGGCTATTTTTTGACGACGCATGGTCGAACCTGACAACTAAAAATGACCCCAAATCATTACATACACAATATCTACGAACCAAAAACACAGCTGGCAGATTGCCAGAAAATAGCCGCAATAGCTTCGTAGATCTGCAGTCTAAAAAACAGTAAAAAAGACAGACCAAAAAAATTCGTCTTTTTATTGAAGGCTGATAGGTTATACTTTGCTTAAAAATCTGTATCAGTTTATGTTGCCTCTATTAGCTGCTCTCAAATAACCTTCACTTAGAGTGACACACACCCATTTGACCTTATATCTTTGATTTAAATTAAATAAATGTCAATTTCAAAGTGAGGAAGTCATTTTGGAGAGTGATGTAAGTCAAGTGTGACCAAAGATTTGATCACGCGAATGAACAAAAAACTCGCTCCACTAAGAGCGAAAAATGGCGTCACACACGCACTAGAGTTGAAATTGTCTGAACAAATGAACAAACAGCAGATTTAAAGTGGTTGTGACGTCATATGGTCGTAACAAAAATCGCGACGATGAAATAAAAAAAAACATAACCGGTAGAATATTAGAAACGACTCGAATCGTCGTGCATTATAATCGCCAACCTAACCTTACTGAAATCAGAAAATCAAAATAGACAAGAGAAAAAAAAGTAGTCCAACAAACCACATTAAAGTGTTTTGAAAAATCGGACAATTTTTTATTGCGGGGGGGAGGAGCTAGGTGGGTAGATAGGTTGGAAAGGTGGGTAGAGCTGGGCTAGTTGGGGGGGGGGGTTAGGTAGGAGTTTGTGGTGGCTAGATAGGTGGTGGGGGGTTTGTGCGGTTAAGTTTAGATAAATAGTGGTGCCTAATGGGAACAAAAAGTCTCAAAATTACCTCTCCACCTTGAACATTACCAGCAGCTCCTTTTTACTATGCATTACAAACGAAGCTACTGTTAAAGTCCAATGTTCGAAAACAGAAGTCAACAATCAAAGACGGAGATAAATGCTCAAACAAAGAAGTCAAAATTCATGTCATTAACAAACTTGCCTTCTGCTAAAAAACATAGCCGGTAGAATACCGGAAACGACTCGAATCGTCGTGCAAAATAATCTCTGATCTAACTTGAACAAAATCAGAATATCGAAAAAAACACTAGAAATAACAAAAATAGTAGACCAATATAATATAAAAAGCGTTAAAATTTTTTTTCAGTTCAGGTGTGTGGGTAGGTGCTGGTGGCGGGGGGAGGGGGTTTGGTAGGTGGTGGCAGGTAGGTGGTGGTGGGTGTGTAGGTAGTTGGAGTGGGGGTAGGTACGTTGCGGGGGGGTAGGTACGTGGGAGGCCGGGCTAGGTAGGTACGATGGGGGGGTAGGTACGTTGGATGGGGGTTATGTAAGTGGGGGGGGGGGGTAGATTCTTGGGGGGCGGGTACGTAGTTGAATGGGATCCAAATTTTCTCAAGTTGACCTCTTCAAGTTCAAATACAGACTGATACCAATTGCTATACATTACAAACTAAGCCATTGTTAAAGTCCAATGTTCGACAACAGAAGTCAACAATCAAAAACGTAGGTAAAAGCTCGAACGGAAAGAAGTCAAAATTCAAGTCATGAACAAACTTGCTTTCTGCTAAAAAAAACTCTAGAATCAAGAGAAAAAACAAACGTAGCCCAACAAACCACATTGAAGTGTCTTAAAAATGGCGACAATTTTTTAGGTGCGGGGGAGCTAGGTGGGGTGGGTGGGTAGATAGGTTGGGGAGGTGGGTAGTGCTGGGGTAATTGGGGGGGGGGGGTAGGTGGGGATAGCTAGGTGAAGGGAGGGGGTAGTTTGGGGGGTAGGGGTAGGTTGGGGGGGGGGGTTAAATTGGGGCGTGGGGGGTGGTATGTAGGTGGTGGGGGAGGGGTAGGTAGGTGGGTGGGTGGGTGGGTGGGTAGATAGGTTGGGGAGGTGGGTAGTGCTGGGGTATTGGGGGGGTAGGTGATGGTAGCTAGGTGAAGGGAGGGGGCAGGGGTAGGTGGGGGGTAAATTGGGGGGGGGGTAAATTTGGTGCGGGGCTGTTTGGGGGAAGGGGGGGTAAACAGGTTTTGGGGGTGGGGGTTGATACGTGGTGGGGGTTTGTGCGGTGTAGAGATAACTAGGGGTGACTTATATTGGAGCAAACTATCTCAAAATGACCTCTTCACCTTGAACATTGTCCGCAGTTCCTAATTACTATACATTACAAACGAAGCTGCTTTTAAAGTCCAACGTTCGAAAACAGAAGTCAACAATCACAAACGGAGCTAAATAGGCGAACGGAAAGAAGTCAAAATTTAAGTCATGAACAAATTGCATTCTGCAAAAAAAACTGTAGAATCTCAATACTCCTCTTCGAGTCGTAGAAACCTGTAGAATATCAATACTCCTTTGCGAGTCGTAAAAACCTGTAGAATCTCAATACTCCTCTTCGAGTCGTAAAAACCAAGAAAAGACCAAAAATAGCCCCAGCTATCGCTTTGCGGCTATTAACTAGACCTAGAACGGCTTGTAATTGAATTGAAAAAAACCATTTTAAAAAACAACAGATCAAAGAAATTAAAAGAAAAATTCAATGTCAAAATGCCGCATGTGAACAAAAAACCACTAGCGAGAAAAGGAATTTTGGTTCAAACAAAAAACTAGGCCCAGAATGACTTATGCAGGGATTGGGAAAACGACTTAAAAAAAATCCGATCCAAAACATAGAAAAAATAGAAAAAGTCAGTGAAATTGCCGCATGTGAACAAAAAAAACCACTAGCGAGAAAGTGAATTTTTGTTATTGGGGGGGCTAGGTAGATGAATGGGATCCAAATTTTCTAAAATTGACCTTTTCACATTGAAATACAGACTGATATCAATTGCTATACATTACAAACGAAGCTAAAGTTAAAGTCCAATGTTCGATAACAGAAGTCAACAATCAAAGACGGAGGTAAATGCTCAAACAAAGAAGTCAAAATTCAAGTCATGAACAAACTTGCTTTCTGCTAAAAAACATAGCCGATAGAATTATGGAAACGACTCGAATCGTTGTGCAAAATAATCTCTGCTCTAACTTGAACAAAATCAGAATATCGAAAAAAACACTAGAAATAACAAAAATAGTAGACCATTATAATATAAAAAGCGTTAAAATTTTTTCAGTTCAGGTGTGTGGGTAGGTGCTCGTGGCGGGGGGAGGGGGTTTGGTAGGTGGTGGCAGGTAGGTGGTGGTGGGTGTGTAGGTAGTTGGAGTGGGGGTAGGTACGTTGCGGGGGGGGGGGGGTAGGTACGTGGGGGCGGGGGTAGGTAGGTACGAGGGGGGGGAGGGGGGGTAGGTACGTTGGATGGGGGGGTTTATGTAAGTGGGGGGGTAGATTCTTGGGGGGGGGGGGTAGGTAGTTGAATGGGAACTAAATTTTCTCAAATTGACCTCTTCACCTTGAAATACAGTCTGATACCAATTGCTATACATTACAAACTAAGCTATTGTTAAGTCCAATGTTCGACAACAGAAGTCAACAATCAAAAACGTAGATAAAAGCTCGCATAGAAAGAAGTCAAAATTCAAGTCATGAACAAATTTGCTTTCTGCTAAAAAACGTAGCTGGTAAAATACCGAAAACGACGCGAATCGTCGTGCATTATAATCTCTAACCTAACCTTACCGAAATCAGAACATCAAAATAGACAAGAGAAAAAACAAAAGTAGCCCAACAAACCAAATTGAAGTGTCTTAAAAATGGCGACAATTTTTTAGGTGCGGGGGAGCTAGGTGGGGTGGGTGGGTAGATAGGTTGGGGAGGTGGGTAGTGCTGGGGTATTTGGGGGTGGGGTAGGTGGGGATAGTTAGGTGAAGGGAGGGGGTAGTTTGGGGGGTAGGGGTAGGTTGGGGGGGGGGTTAAGTTGGGGCGGGGGGTATGTAGGTGGTGGGGGGTAGGTAGGTGGGTGGGTGGGTGGGTAGATAGGTTGGGGAGGTGGGTAGTGCTGGGGTATTTGGGGGGTGGGGTAGGTGGGGATAGTTAGGTGAAGGGAGGGGGTAGTTTGGGGGGTAGGGGTAGGTTGGGGGGGGGGGTAAATTGGGGCGGGGGTTGTAGGTAGGTGGGTGGGTGGTTGGGTAGATAGGTTGGGGAGGTGGGTAGTGCTGGGGTATTGGCGGGGGGGTAGGTGGATGTAGCTAGGCGAAGGGAGGGGGCAGGGGTAGGTGGGGGGTAAATTGGGGGGGGGGGGGCTGCAGGGCTGGTTGGGGGGGGGTAAGCAGATGTTGGGGGTGGGGGGTTGATAGGTGGTGGGAGTTTGTGCGGTGTAGAGATAACTAGGGGTGACTTATTTTGGACCAAACTATCTCAAAATGACTTTTTCACCTTGAACATTGTCAGCAGTTCCTAATTACTATACATTACAATCGAAGCTAAAGTTAAAGTCCAATGTTCGCAAACAGAAGTCAACAATCAAAAACGGAGGTAAATGCTCGAACGGAAAGAAGTCAAAATTCAAGTCTTGAACAAACTTGCTTTCTGCTAAAAAAAAAATCTAGAATCTCAATACTCCTCTTCGAGTCGTAAAAACCTGTAGAATATAAGTACTCCTCTTCGAGTCGTAAAAACCTGTAGAATCTCAATACTCCTTTTCGAGTCGTAAAAATCAAGAAAAGGCCAAAAATAGCCCCAGCTATCTTTGTGCGGCTATTAACTAGACCTAGAACGGCTTGTAATTGAATTGAAAAACCATTTTAAAAAACAACAGATCAAAGAAATTAAAAAAACTCAATGTCAAAATGCCGCATATGAACGAAAAACCACTAGCGAGAAAGGGAAATTTGGTTCAAACAAAAAACTAGGCCCAGAATGAATTATGCAGGGATTGGGAAAACGACTTAAAAAATCCGATCCAAAACATAGAAAAAACAGTAAAAATCAATGCGAAATTGCCGCATGTGAACAAAAAACCACTAGCGAGAAAGTGAATTTTTGTTCAAATACCGTTTTCTTACTCCTCCCTTTTTCGCTCCACTTCCGGTTTTGGTGTGACCACAATCACGACACCAATTTGACTTCAAAAATCATGAAAATGTGTAAACAGATCTTAAAAAAAGACAACGCACCAATACAACTCAACTTAATTCTTTGAATTGTAAAAAAAACAGCGCCCCAATACAATTCAAAGTCTTTGAATTGTAAAAAACCAAGAGAAGGCCAATAATAGCCCCAGCTATCGCTATGCGGCTATTAAAAATAATAACCAGCTGAGTAGCTGGCGCGGCTATTGATAAGAACACTGAGATCAAGAAATAAACATAAACCGACTAACGTCGGATGAATTGCTCTCGAACGACAGGTGGGGCAGTTTAATTTAGGGCTGTTGCTTAGAATTTTTATGGGTGCAAAACTGCGCCCTCAAATGGGTTCGAACACTCGACCTCCAGGATAGCTATTCTAACATCTTACGCACTCAGCTACAACTTTTTTTGACCTCAACCGCGAATATTTTGCATAAAAAAGACACACACGTTTGCAATAATTGCTTCCAATTTCGTTCGAGAGCAATTGATCAGTTTCTGAAGAGTGGAGCTTGTCGTGGGGGGTAGTTATCCCAGGCTGGGGAGTGCGCTCGAAACCGCCCTGATCCAGACCGCACCAGACCAAAATTGCTCTGATCAAGACTCAATCGCGCTCGACAGTCTTTATGCGCTCGTAGTGCGCTCGAATATGCCTATGATCAGACTCAAGTGCGCTCATTCCACCTTCCAGACCCTCTAATTTCGAGCGCACAAAGGTCAGCTGTGCGCTCGAAATGGTCAGGACCAAGACGATTTCGAGCGCACACCCCAGCCTGGGATGATATGCTAACCTGTCCAGAATGGGAACCCTGTAAACATCAGAGCGTGACAGTGTTTCACTGCAAAGTTGCCACACGTAAACATGGCGAACATTGGCAACATGAGGAGAGACGTCGCGATAGCACTGGCCGGTTTGGTGTTGAAGAGAGGATCTGGGAATGGGGGCTGAACTGATCGGGTGGTGCGAGTTCTCCTTTGAAGTCTTCGTGCATTTCGTGCTTCCATGAGTCGTCGTTGCTTCTCTTCGTTCACAACTGTTCGACAAAGTGGGCATGTCGAGGCCCGTTCCTCCCACTTTTCGTAACATTCTGTAATTAACAATTTGAATACATATAACTATTTTTTTGCAATAAACCCCTTGAAAAAAAATTGTTCTCAGAAAATGTGCGAAAAAAATGATAACTTCATAATGGTTTGTATTGCCCAATAAGGGGTAGGAATATCCATCACCATTTATATGTGCCATTATAAAGATGTCAAAATAAAGGAGGCACAATAATTGGTTATACCAAGGTCATAATCTAACCAGTTCCTTGCATATTTTTGGTTTCACATTAATAGCAGCAACTACAGTTAACTGAAATAAGATTTGAAATTGTAGTTTATTATCGCTTTACTTGACTCAACTTAATAACTTTTACAGTTGTAAGTTGCTTTGTTAAAGTCCACAGCATTTCTTGTAAAGTTTTGCGAATTGCAGCCCTAGTGACCGATGAATCGAAAAAATTGCAAGAATCTTGTCAGTTTTTTGCAAGATCTTGCAAGAGAATGCATACGGCTTCCATCTTCTTGCAAGATTCTTGAAAGTTTTTTGATTCACTTGTAAGATTCTTGCAAGCTTTTTAATTCGCTTGCAAGAAACTTGAAAGTTTTTTAATTCCATTACCTGGCTACAGGGGGCGACTGGTCGAGTTGAAAAAAAGAAGAATATAGCTGATATTGTGCCGGAAAATTTTCTTGAGTCAAGTTAAAGAACCGACTTTTGAGATTTTGCAGCATGTTCTGGTTGTGTTAACCTCCTCCTTTTTTAATCCGTCAAATAATACCGGTCAAACATTGAGCATAATAACTTTTGTGACTACAAAATAGATCCAAAAACCGGTAATATCAGTGATTAAAAATTCCGACTGTTCGTTTCTCTGAAAAAAAGTTTGTTTGATAAAAAAATGAGAAATGGAAGTTGTTGCTTTTGTCGTTCATTAGATAGGATGAAGCTAGGAAAAGATTTGGATGGTTCGGGTTGTTTTTAGTTGTTTGTTTGTTGAATTTGAATTCTTGCAGGACACTCGTACGATTCTTGCAAGATTTGACATTGAAAAGTTATTTTAGAAAAAAGTCAATTATAATCAGATCAACTGATCGAAATTCCTGTAAATGACAATTCATTTGGTTTTCGTTAGTTTTAGCTGCTAAATATAATCAAGAACTTTTTTAGAATTTAAAAACTTGCAAGATTACGAATTGGGGCTAAATTTTTTTCCATGTATTTTGGTTTTGTAACTTGTTTAAAAAACAATAATTTGCTTCAGATGTGTTTTCTACAACAAATGTAAACTGATTTATTTTTTTGCCTCGGTTGATTTCTTGCAAGATTCTTGCAAGAATCTTGCAAGTTCTGAATCAGCTTGCACGATTCTTGCAAGTTTTAAATTCACTCAACACTAGGGAAAACAGAAAATACGTGCAAATATGATGCCAGCAGTAGATTGTAATATCAAGTATCAAAAGATTAACAAGAAACCAGCAAAAAATGGCGATCGTTGAATAATATGGTGGAACAGGTCATGAAGCGCGGGAGCCTTCTGTCCATTTCTTTTTTCTTTACACGAACTTCCCCAATTATATTAAGGGCACCATTTAAACTCCTATCGGACCATTTTTCAGACTTATTTGACTTCAATGTGCAACACAATAGAGCATACTGTACTTTGGGTTTCACGGTACACGCGCCCGCGTGCATCTCAATATGGTCTGATTAGAGGTCCCGTGGGTCTGAATCCTCATCTTGGGGTTATTTGGAGCCTTTTGCTAACTTGACAAATAATGTAAATCTTGTCTGTCTTCAACGACATTATTACGATACTCATTACGCCCAAAAAACTGGGTCCGTAATCACCAAGCTACTGGAAAATGTGCTAGAACTTTCTGAAAAACGGAATATTTTTTAAAGTTTTTTTCAGGACGAGGGAATCATTTAGCAGTACTGCCACTCATTGATTACGACTCCATAAATTACCTTTACAAAACTGGTGTTCACAGGGTAATGTGATAGGTTCTTTCAGAACTTCGGTACAAATAGCACAATCAGTTTCCTCCTCCACCTCTTTATCATCTGCTAATTGGCCACAATTCTCACTTTCGGCTATCTGAGCTTCGTCTGCTTGATCATCTCTCCTTGTATTATCCGCTGTCAACTGGCTTGTGGCTTGTCCTTCACGAGGTGTAACTTTTGGCCGATGTTTCTGTCGTACGAATTGAACCGGTGGCTTTTTAGCGCATACTGGACAAAGCTGGTCTTCTTTAAGTTTGCCCTGTTTTCGTAACAAGACAGGGTTGCATTTTGAGCAGACTTTGTGTGAGCAAACAGGTAGTCGTTTCAGCCGAACATTTTGGAATACTTTCTGGCAGTTTTCGCATTTATTGTCTTGCGTGGCCGAAGCCATAATGAAACGTGAATATTACATTCAAAAAGAATTCAGAGATTATTCTTGCTTATACGAATTTGAAAACTAAACTAATGCAACGCTCACAATATATGAACAGTTGAATTTTTGACTATTCACAAAAGCTCTTATGGCATACAATTTGTACCAATTAGCAGAAACTAGAAAACTTTCAGTGAGCCGAAATTTGAGAAAAACCAAAGATTAAAAGCTATTTAAAAATTGTAAATGTCACGTAGTATTATGCATGACAAATATATTTTCGGCTATCTTGGTGTTTGACTAATTAACAAAAAAGGTTTTCAAATTGTTGTCTACGTCACTAAAGAGTACCAGCGCAGTAAACAATTTTCTCATCCAATTAAAAGTCTTGATTTTATGTAACCTTTCTTCATCAATCGAAAAATTTGAACAAGTTGACAGCAAACTACGAAAAACACAAAGTTCATGCGTTGAACAATATAAATAGTAATTTGCAATATCATTTGAACAAAAAATTGTTCAACGCGCGCTCTCCAACAAAGTTGGAGATCATTTTTAAAGTGTTCTTAGATGAAAACAATGATCTAATTTACGCTTCATATAGGCTTTGATAAGGCTTTCCAATTTGATAGTATTGCCTTTAAACAATGACACGTTACAATTTGAAGTGACAGTTGTCATAAGCAAACAATAAACAGCAAAATATAACATGTTAAATGTATTGGAAGAAAAAAACTTGGTGTTGTTTTTTTCAGAATCTGAGGTTTATAATTGTTGTGATTCGTGAAAAATTGCTGCAAATTCATTATTTATAACATGGAGAAAATCATGGAATATTTTGAAGGAAAAACGCTTCGGTTTATAACTTTGAACGCTGAAAAAAACACAAAAGTCAGGGTTGAAGGATGAGGCTCTAAACATAGAACCGTTTCCTCCCCCTTTCATTTTGGGATCTATGCCCGGGCAACTCTTTTCCCACTGTTGTTCTTCGATAACATTCAAAATTTCCGTAAAAAATGCGTTGAAATCTTCTTTTGCGAGTTTGGAAAATTCAACCGCGTCCGAACGGTTACTCATACATTAACCGCCACGTGAAGTCAATCCGCTCTTCTATTTGCTTGAATTATGAGTACCTTTTTCAAGTAGCTATCCATTTTTAGCTACTTCTTGTTTTATTTTTTTTTCAACTGTTTCGTTTTGCTGCAAGAGCTTCAATTGTTTCAAATGTTTCCTATTGAGTTTTGGCTCACTTTTGCAATTGCGTCACTGCCGGCTGCACATCAGGGATGAAAAACGAGAGGAGAGAAAACGCCACCCTGAGGGTTTTCTTCCGACAGTTGACTGTTTACTTTAATGGATACCACACCGTAAAAATGATGGTTTAGCCATCCTCTTGATCCGTGAAAAATGTGACAATTCGCTGGAAATTAGCAGACTTCTTGGTTCCATATATCAGAATGCACTACGTTGCCAATCATACAAATTCAGCGAGTCCAAGTTTTCGAACACGAGTGACGACATTTTGTCACCCATTCTCGCGTGAGAGAAAAATGGAAAAATGGTTGAATTGCGGACAACAATGACAATAAAATTGCGTACAATGTTAAAAATTTACTCACTGATCTCGTAAAAATCACGTTTTTATGTCATTAATGTCCTTGTGAGCGGGGATCTCGTAATCGGTTTCTGCAATTTTGTGCATGCTTTTTTCAATTTTATGCTTCAGTCTAACTTTAGTTTGCGGCCACTAATTTTTTAACAAATTACGAAGCCAGTGACAGAGATTTGGCAAATTTTTAAATGTCATTAGGGAGAATGGTTGATAATTGTTGTTTTTGTTATCTTCAGCAGTTATTTTAATCCAATCATTGGCTAATTTGATTTAAAAAAAATCCCCCAAGTATGATATCAAAAACATCATACCTAACAAGCTTTTTATAAATTCTGATTTCTCAAATCGCTGATCTCAAGTCCAGCTCAAAAGATGAAACAAGTGGATACATTTAATCACGTTTGTTATGGTTTTGACTTGAATGAAACTTTTCACTGGAAGATTTTTAAACGACAAATCCGTCATAGTTCATTAGTCAATGTTCATCAGCCAATTTTACCGGTCATTTGTATTAGTTATTTCCCTTTTAGTGTTTTGTCATTAGCTTTTGCATTAAGAATCAATCCCGACTCTTTAGGGACGACGATTTTCCTTCTTGAGGAAACAATTTTTGAAGCAATTAAAAGCAGTTGAGACAATTAGGCTAATTTCTATTTATAAGCCGCGGATAAAAGTGACATTGAAATTGCGGATTATAAAGACGCGGATAATAGTGACATTAAAGTTGCGGATAAAACAAAAAGCGACCCAGATAATAGTGACAAAGACACCAAAACCTGTGGAAATTATTGACCATCAAATCGGGGAAGTTTAGTATTTTAGCGCGGAGGTTAGTGACGCAAATTTCCGGACAATAGTGATACAAATCTGCTTCTCGCGTGTCAACAAATTCCGGAATCGCGGACAGCAGTGCCAAAGTGCCCCAATTTTTTGTAAATTTGCAATGGTATACCTCATTTTCCCTGTTGTTTTGCGAAAGCTTGTGACGCCTAATCTTAAAACATGGGGGAGCGGAAAATGCTGACGTTAGCAAGCAAATTTTCTTACTTGAAGTTTAGGATTGGCGACGTAATGTGATGTCTAAAATGGAACTGTTTGCATTGCTACATCTTGCAGCACCAGGTGGACAGTTCTATGATGCAGTGCTTGGTAACAATATGTGTTAGCCATACTGAATAAACCCATTTTTCCCCAGTAAGTTAGCTAAATAAGCAACAGGTCAAACTTTTTGGTTTCCTCCACCAAGTATATAAAATTAACTCGTTCTCCTCAAGAGCACATGCGTTTCAGGGCAAAGAACGCCATGCTATTTTTTATATAACATCTCATAAGTTGTTATTAGTGGCCAAAAAGGCATTCGTGGGAGAGGGGATTGGGGTCGAAGTAGAGCAAACATTCAATTATTTTTAAAAACAGTAGAAACATATAATATTTTCAGCGTCCTTGCTGTAGACCAGCTTTAAGCCAACTTCTCTCTGATTCCCCTCCCCAGTTACAATTTCAGTGTTGTTAGATAGCAAGTTACTATGTAAAAAATGTGCGCTGGGGGCAAAAAAGATATATGCCGACTGGGCAGGGGTTCGAAGAAGAATGGATCGCAATCTTGGTAGTTAACTCCTGAAACGTCAGACTGTCTAATGTTTGGCGTAACCGAATTGTACCCTACCGCAGTCGGAAAAAGGATAACCGATAAAAGGTTATAAATAATAGGTTTATAAACATTTGCAAAACAAATGCATCATTTTTATAAATATTTAGAACTTTTTTTTCGATTTTAGCATTAATTTATTAATCATTTGGAATACTTGTATAATTTTTTTTAAAAGTTTGGATAAGTTTAGAACAATTAAAACAATTGATAAATCATCAGTTTGGAGCAAAAAAACTTTCTTTACGAAAAAAAGGAATAAAGTTTACGCATTACTAGGCTTGAAAAAATTGACTGATTACAAAAGTAAAATTATTTAAAAAAGAACGCAGGTAATGGTAATGATATTGTGACAGTATTATTTCAAATTCGCTTATCAGCAACAACGCTCACCTGGCCCAGGTCTCGGTACAGACTTATGAAAAGACAATGCTCTACCAAAATGTACTATGAAAAGACCATACTCGACTCATTTGAGCTATGAAAGGATTTTAGTTGCTCGACTCAGATTTTTCGCAAAAGTTTTTAGCTGGACCCAAAACTTACAAAATACTTTGGCTCGACCCAAAATTTGGGCTGGGCTTAAGCTCGACACAAGTCTTTTCATGGGTTCATCATTAGTCTTTTCATAAGACTGCTTTATTGCGATTTACAATTTACTTGAATATTGCATATAACGTAGTCAGCATGTATCCTTCATCACCTTTTCCGTTTGAAAAGAACCACAACTCCCTCAAAAACCTACATTATTTTTTTAAAAGATATCTCAATATTTTGGAAGGGAAAACAAATTGAATAACGCCGAAGTTTTGTCATGCCTAATGGGACTAGGACCAATAAACTTAAGCTAGCTGGTTTCATTGAAGCAAGTAATGTGGTAATATACTCAAGCTGAAATAAGTCTCTATCTTAAGATTTGACAAAATCTTTAAGGCTTTTGGCAGTTTTCCAACTGATTCTTAAATTGAACTGTTCTGGTGCAAAGCTATTTAGTCTTGCTCCGGTTCTGCTTCTGTGTGTAAAGAGGCAGAAAAAATTTTTTTAAAAACTTTGAACTTTCGAAAAAAACAGGGTTATGAAAAGAGTAATTGTGGACCCCCATGAAAAAACCTTAGCTGGACTTTCTTTGATATGAAAAGACTTTAGCTCGACCCATCAAAATAGATTAGCTCGACTTTAACTAGGAAGCTCGACCGTGTAATTATAGTCAATATTGGCCTCCCTACTAGACTTTTAAAGTCTTTTCATAAGTCGAGGAAATATTTTTTTCCTCGAAAAATTCGAAGAAGTGATCCAAGTTATTGAGAAATAACCACCGTATTGAGATAGGAGCTCCTTTTTTTTTACCTTTTTTGAATTTTTAAGTTTTTGACAGAGGGAAAAAACATATACACAGATAATTATATCATTAGTGTAGGTGTTTCCAAAGAAAAATGAAAACTCCACAAGGCATTTCCATGAGTTACCTGAGAAAACCTTAAGAGTTACAACTTTAGAGTTACAAACTTCAGAAAGCACTCAAAACTAATCGATGAAAAACCTTTATAAATTATTCATTATTTTCAAAAAAATTTTAATTATTTGTATATTATCCATTATTTTCCAAAAATTACTTAAAAATTTATAATTTCTCCGAAATTATATCTCAGTTTTCGACTGGGGTTTATCTGAAAAACAACGAAAAATGACAAAATTATCAAAGCGAGCAAAATTGCAATTTCCCTCTCAGCACTTCAAAAACGTTGTTTAATGGAAGTATATTCACCAGAGAACTTGTCACGGGTGTGAATGATTAGTTTTATAATATTCATTGTTAATTGGCGTCTGGTATGAAGTGAGTTTTCTAACTAACGAAGCTAAGCCTCGCGCATCAGTAAAAAATTGAATTGCTACTTCAATTTACTAATTATGTTTCCTTCAAATTTACTTAGCACAATAAAAAGATCATCAAACCTGTCAGTTCTGCAATTAAGTCGGTAAAATGAAAATTATCAGAAGCTTTTTATTCAAGGAAGACAAAAGGCAACTTTAAGCATTTGTTGAGAAGCACCTTTGAGACACATTGGTACACAGAAAACAATAATTATTTGTTTACTAAATTTGACGAACAAAAGCTTTTACACACCAATTTTGAGCAATTTCAACATTATTATAACTTTTTACTATCAAATCTGGTTGTGATACCCTGGACGAACTGGGACGGTTATCTGCTAAGATCTTGTAAGAGTCTTGCAAATAACGGTTATCTGATAAGACTCAAGATTGCAACGGTTATATGGTAAGACACTTGCAAGATCCTTACCAGATAAGCGTTTCATCTTTTTTGGTTAAAGCACCCAAAAAAAGCCTGTGTTTTCCACCCTATTGGAAGCAGAACAGAAAGAAAGGTATCACCGCGAAAAAATTTGAAACACATATGAGCTAACTAAAAAAAATTTGTTGTTTGTCAGCATGGCTGATATTCAAAATTTTTATGCCGCTGAATTTACAAACTCCGTGGCAACATTTGTTTAAATTAATGATTTAAAAACTTTGAGAGCGTCTGTATAAAACTAGAAAATTTGAAGCAGCATACTTCGCTTTGAAAAAAGACTATCTTTTTCGTCAGTTCTTTCACGTCTCTCTCGCTATGTGAAAAAGTGCATGAAAAGCCTGTTGAAGAAATTTAGTTTAATCAACTGCAGGGTTGGATAAGTTATGCAACTGTTGTAACCAATAAACGTTATCTGTTCAAAACATTGACATGCGCTTGTTATCACCTTCTCAAAGTGATTCAACGCCTCCGCTTAGCCTCGGAGATTGATAATCTCTCGTAGGCAATAACCTCATTGTGATCTTTTACGTTAGGGGGTCTTTTTACAGGAATTAGTTATTTATTGTAGTGTCTTTTGTCAACCAGCTCCTTGTCATAACAAATTAAAGCTGAAACACAGGAAGGCATCTCTATTAAAATATTTTTTGGATATGTTGTTAAGGTCCTCTGGACCATTAAAAAACCTTAATGTCAAACGCCCTTGCCAATGATGTCAGCTCGTCTTGGTTTCAATTCGGTCTGATCATTAGAAATTTTTTAAATAATTTGTTAACCTGTGAGAAACTGTTTTTATTCTAAGATTTTTCATTTGACCAAAAACAATTTATGTAAGTCAAATTGGTTGTTAACAACGAAAAGTAGTTTCACATTTGGAAAGCAACCTAGAGAGAGAGAGAGAGAGAGAGAGAGAGAGAGAGAGAGAGCGACAGAAAGAGAGAGTGATAGAGAGAGAGAGAATACTTGTTTAGACTAACTCTCTGAACCTTAGAATTTTTGGGGTATTTCCCTGTTGCTGAAAATTGCGTTCTAGAAGGAGATGGAATTGATCCTGTTGGCTTAAACCCGTTGTCATTTATGTTGGCAAAACGCGTTTCTTCTTAATTTTTTGATTTGTGCATTAGAGGTTCAAAACAGCAATATTTTAATAAAATTTATCTAACATTTTGCCGAAAAATTTTGGTCCTAAAAATCTATATACTAGATTTGCGCTGTGAATAATCTCTTAAAAAAGTGTTCCTCGGCTATTTTTCAAATTTGATGTGAGAAAAATATATCAAAATGTTGCTGTTCTTAAACGTTTCCATCTGCTGTTAATGTTGGGACCGAGAGCGAATGTTTTATACGCAGTTTTGCCGAAATCAAATGTTTGGAGTAAACTACAGGGTTGGATAAGGGTGTGTTCAAAATTTTCACATCAACTTCTAAGAGTTATTGACTTCTCAAAGTGATTCAACGCCTCGACTGATCCTCAGAGTTTGATAATCTCTCGTAGGCAATAACAAAATTGCGATCTTTTACGTTAGGGGGTCTTTTACAGAAATTAGTTATTTATTGTAGTGTCTTTTGTCAACCAGCTCCTTGTCATAAAGATTTAAAGCTGAACTACAGGAAGACATCTCTAGTAAAAAATTTTTTTGGATATGTTGTTAAGGTCCACTGGACCGTTAAAAAACTTTAATTTCAAACGCCCTTGCGAATGGTGTCAGCTCGTCTCAGTTCATTTCGGCCTGATCTTTAATAATTGTTTTTGAATACTTTTTTAACCTGTGAGAAAATGTTTTTTAGTGACTACCTCGAAATCAGTATATATATATATATATATATATATATATATATATATATATATATATGTATGTATGTATGTAAATATATATATATATATATATATATATATATAAATCAAGCTGACTGTTAACAACTAAAAGTAATTTCACATTCGGAAACCACCTAGAGAGAGAGAGAGAGAAAGAGAGAGAGAGAGAGAGAGAGAGAGAGAGAGAGCGACAGAAAGAGAGAGTGATAGAGAGAGAGAATACTTGTTTAGACTAACTCTCTGAACCTTAGAATTTTTGGGGTATTTCCCTGTTGCTGAAAATTGCGTTCTAGAAGGAGATGGAATTGATCCTGTTGGCTTAAACCTGTTGTCATTTATGTTGGCAAAGCGCGTTTCTTCTTAATTTTTTGATTTGTGCATTAGAGGTTCAAAACAGCAATATTTTAATAAAATTTATCTAACATTTTGCCGAAAAATTTTGGTCCTAAAAATCTATATACTAGACTTGCGCTGTGAATAATCACTTAAAAAAGTGTTCCTCGGCTATTTTTCAAATTTGATGTGAGAAAAATATATCAAAATGTTGCTGTTCTTAAACGTTTCCATCTGCTGTTAATGTTGGGACCAAGAGCGAATGTTTTATACGCAGTTTTGCCGAAATCAAATGTTTGGAGTAAACTACAGGGTTGGATAAGGGTGTGTTCAAAATTTTCACATCAACTTTTAAGAGTTATTGACTTCTCAAAGTGATTCAACGCCTCGACTGATCCTCAGAGTTTGATAATCTCTCGTAGGCAATAACAAAATTGCGATCTTTTACGTTAGGGGTCTTTTACAGAAATTAGTTATTTATTGTAGTGTCTTTTGTCAACCAGCTCCTTGTCATAAAGATTTAAAGCTGAACCACAGGAAGACATCTCTAGTAAAAAATTTTTTTGGATATGTT